>NC_069502.1:429170544-429290544 GCF_027579735.1 Bombina bombina | reverse complement strand
GAGCTGTGGCTTCCACATGGGCCTTCAAGAACGAGGCTTCTGTTGATCAGATCTGTAAGGCAGCGACTTGGTCTTCTCTGCATACTTTTGCCAAATTTTACAAATTCAATACTTATGCTTCTTCGGAGGCTGTTTTTGGGAGAAAGGTTTTGCAAGCCGTGGTGCCTTCCGTTTAGGTAACCTGACTTGCTCCCTCCCTTCATCCGTGTCCTAAAGCTTTGGTATTGGTTCCCACAAGTAAGGATGAAGCCGTGGACCGGACACACCAATATAGGAGAAAACAGAATTTATGTTTACCTGATAAATTTCTTTCTCCTACGGTGTGTCCGGTCCACGGCCCACCCTGGCTTTTAGTCAGGTTTGAAAATTTTTATTCCATACACTACAGTCACCACGGCACCCTATAGTTTCTCTTTTTTCTCCTAACCGTCGGTCGAATGACTGGGGGGCGGAGCCAGAGGGGGGACTATATGGACAGCTCTTGCTGTGTGCTCTCTTTGCCATTTCCTGTAGGGGAAGAGAATATCCCACAAGTAAGGATGAAGCCGTGGACCGGACACACCGTAGGAGAAAGAAATTTATCAGGTAAACATAAATTCTGTTTTTTGTTTTTTTTGTCTCTTATGGAGGGTAGTACTCTTCGGCATGGAACAGGAGTTTTAAGTAGTCCTGTCAGTCTCTCAGTGAGGGCTTGGATGAAAGTTAGTTTTCGGAAATACAAGGAGTTTCTTTCTGCAAAACCATCCTGACTCAAGTTAACAGCTCCTCAAGCAATCAGCGTTGTCGAACTTCGCTCCGCTGTCTAATTTCTTCTCTCAAGTCCATGGTGGAGGCGATGCTACTATCTGTCACACTTGAAAGGCCGTGTTTCTGTTCCACAGCTTAGATTCCGGTAAGATCGTTTCATTTTACTTTTTTTCTCAATGTACTGTAATGTAAATGTTTTCCCGAGAGGCTACCACCTTGCGGGTCTAACTAATATCATAGGGTCTCAGTGAGTCTCTCTTAGTATCTTGGAATCAAGGGTTAATATCTCCTGATGGGGGTTATTGAACAGGGGGGTTTATAATCATGTTTATGTGATTCCACCTGCTTATGTGTGATGTATATGGGCTCGTGGTTTGGAACATTGAGGCTTTTGGACGCGGCCTTTTGGTTGGGCGCGCTATTTTTGACTGTACGGTTCACCTTGTGTTCGGGCATGGTTACGTTCCGTTTTCCATTTCCGCATTCCCGACCGTGTGTCTCAGGAAATATTCTAGTCTGCAGGGGTCTGGTCATAGGAGGTGGTGAGTGCCCCAGCCATTGTGGGGGTCAGGGGCCGTTTTATGTTTTACTACTTAGTCCATATTTATATATCCATTTATGGAGGATTCTGATGCTGAGACTGTGCTAATTTCAGATACAGTTACAGAGGATTCTGATACCGAGACTATTTTGATTTCAGATTCTGTGTCCGGTGACGAATTTGGATTGGCCTCGTTGACGCATGTCGACCAGTTTTGTTCCGTATGCCATTTTAGAGCACCTTGTTCCTCAGGCTCAGGGAATCAAGGGACAGCTGAGCCATCCGCCTCTGGGGGTGCTGTCCTCCGAGAGGCGAGTTCCCTACCAATTCATACTTCTACACATGTGGGTAGCCCAGTTTCTGATTCCTCCATGCAGGGTGGCGTGTTCCCCACGGAGGTTGCAGCACGTTTTCGCTTCCACATAATGTTGGCGATTGTTTGTCTGCAGAGTCCAGACGTTTATTTGAGAATGTGCTTGTGCCCTATTGTCCCGGGCCTTCCGCCTTGGGGCGGGTCTCTACAGTTCCCCGCGGGTGTAACTGTCCCTTAGTGTTGTGCCTTTCGTTACAGGATTGTGCGCCTTCTGTTTTTCAGTTATTGAATGATCCTATTGTTACCAGATATGGGGATTTTCAGTCTGCTAATTTGAATGGTGCACCTCATTAGACATGTGGGGATGATTTTTTTGGTTTTGTTTCCTTCGGGATCCTTCTGGGATTGATACTCTTTGTTCTTCTTTGGAAGTTGTTTTGGACACGTTAGTCCTATGTTAAAATGTCTTTTCTTTTTTTCCCCTATGAGGGAGAATTTTGCAGCTTGCCGGTTAGGATCCTAAGTGCAGGCTGGTCCTGTTGGGTTTGTTCGGTCTTGCCGTTGCTCATACACGTGGTGCTGTTCTGCAAGGCTGGTACGGTTGAAGCGCTGAGTGCTCAGGTTATCATTTGTTTTCATGTTCAACTAAGCATTTGAGAGGACCTGTGGGTCCGTAAGGCGGGATGGATTATTTCAGTCCTTATAGCCTTCAGTCATAGATGATCAGGTCAGGGGAGTTTTTCTGCTGCATCACTCTGAGATCTGATATTGTCAGAACCTAGTGTTTTCCTCCCCCACGCTGGGGAGGGTTGGAGGGCTTAGTGCCCTTTTGCCGCAGCTTGAGTGGTTTGGCCTTTGGTTTTAGGGCTCTGGGTGGCTCTTGTGGGCCTGATCCAACAGCTTGTATCAGATTAGGCTGTCAAGCATGCGGAGGGTTTTCAGATTGAAACCAATTGCAGCTCTTGGCACCTTGCAGGTGTGCGCATACGCTATTTATAGTGTATCTAGATACAGCTCTTACTCTTGACGTGTACTGTTTGTTTTGAGTGGAGACCTTTGGGTCTCTTTCCATTGTCCCGGGTGAGTTAGATCTCCTTTTAGGGATCTGTAATCCGGGTGATGGTTGTTCCCTGTGGGGCTTTGTTTAGCTTGGGGTTTCCCGAAGCTGGGAAGGCTTAGCGTCTTTTTTCTTTCCGGTGTCCTCTGTTGGTGTGGAGGTGTTGGGGAGACTAGTCCTGCTAGAGGTTTTTTTTTACCCTTACGTTGTCCTGAGGCCTTAAGAAGTCTCTTCATAAGACTTCTAGCCTTGCTCCTTGGAGCGTTGGACTCTAGCTGGGGGTGGTTCCTTCCTTTGGTCGGGGCTTCAAGAAGTTCTTGCTATCCGGATTCTCTGGATATGCATCCATATCCCTTGTGTCTGGCTTTTTGGCCAGTTGGGGTGTTTAGTTCTAGGGTAAGGTTGCCTGAACTATTAGGTGCCCGGACCTGTTTTTCTTCTTGAGACTTTCGGTTGCTGAGGCTTCGCTTGGCCTTTTTCCTGCCCAGACTTGGGTTGTTTTGGAATCTTGGATCTCAGGGCTGGTCGAGGTGTTCCACGGTAGTGGGAACTTGGGCTATGTCCTTGCTCCATCTATCTGACCTGGTCATGGTGGCCAGGTTTTCGGAGTATTTATTACTCTTTGCAACAGAGCAGCCCAGGTGCTCTAAGGTTCGCTTGTGACTGGCGCCTCATAGGTTGTTGGTTCATACCCATCTGCGGGCGTTGGATGTCCAGCTTCTGGTGCATTACCTTGGTCAGCTTGCCAGTGTAACCAGTGGATTCCCTGCTCTGCAGGTGAATGGGTTGACTGTGTCTCTGCTTGACTAGCTACTTGTGGGGGGTCCTTTTCTAGGACATTTGTGTTGGGGATTTATCTTCCAATTAGCCAGTGGCTTCAGGACTTGAAGACAGTTGTTGCCCTTTTGGCCTCATTACTTTCTTTAGGGGATATTCTCCTCCCTATGGAGATGAAGCTTTGTTGAGTCTATCCTGTTGGCTCAATCTGCTAGGATATGGATTTTCCTTTCAACTTGCTCCATTGCTTTTAGAAGGGAATTTCCTCTTCCTGCAGGCTCTGAAGGTATACTCTCCTTCTCGGGGGGCCTCAATTGAGGATTTTTGTTCCCCTTTTTAGAGACCTGTGTGTGGGTCCGGCTACTTAGGTTGCCTGGAGCGTGCCCTCTGAGGGTTGCTTTTGCAGTCTGTTTCCTGCTTGTCTGCTTTTTCCTCCTCACAAGTACCCTCTCTGTCGTGCTGTTATGGACTCTAACTTGGGGGTTTCGACTGGGTCTATTACACATTTTTATGTGGTTGAATACTTTGGTATTCTATGTTCCAACGCTGGGAGGATTTTGCCTTTTTGGTTGCATTCAGAGACTTTTCTGTCTCTGTGCCTGGTTTTATCCTGGGTTTCGCTGGTATAGGCGTGGCCTCCTTTCCCTGTTTGGGCCCCTTTGTGTCTTTGTGAGTTGTGCTCACTATTGGAGGTGTTCTTTTTTGGAGGGGACCTTTCAGTTTCCTCGGTTCTCCTTTGCCTTGTCCCCTTGGGGGTTTTCGTCTGATGTTCCCTTCCTTAGGGGGTGAGTGGTTGGGGACTGTCTGTTGGGCGTAGAGGTTCAGGCTTGGTGCCCTCAGTATGGGCCATCTATTGTTCCCTCCCGTCTTGGCATTCATTGTCCTCTATAGCTTGGGTATTTTTTTCTCAAAAGTAATGAATGCAGCTGTGGACTCTTTCCATTTAAGAAGAAAAACATAAATTATGCTTACCTGATAATTTCCTTTTCTTATGATGGAAAGAGTCTACAGCTCCCCACCCGTATTTATGTGGGGCGTCCTTTTTATTCTTCTGGCACCTTTCACCCTGATATTTCTTTTACTGTTCCTTGTTCTTTAGCAGAATGACTGGGGGATGAGGGGTGTGGGAGGAGTATTTAAGCCTTTGGCGGGGGGGGGGGGTCTTTGCCGTCTCCTGGTGGCCAGGTTCTTAATTCCCAAAAGTAATGAATGCAGCTGTGAAATCTTTCCATCAGAAAAAAAAGGAAATTATCAGGTAAGCATAATTTATGTTTCTTTCATGTAATTAGCAAGAGTCCATGAGCTAGTGACGTATGGGATATACATTCCTACCAGGAGGGTCAAAGTTTCCCAAACCTCAAAATGCCTATAAATACACCCCTCACCACACCCACAAATCAGTTTTACAAACTTTGCCTCCTATGGAGGTGGTGAAGTATGTTTGTGCTAGATTCTACGTTGATATGCGCTCCGCAGCAGGTTGGAGCCCGGTTTTCCTCTCAGCGTGCAGTGAATGTCAGAGGGATGTGAAGAGAGTATTGCCCATTTGAATTCAATGATCTCCTTCTACGGGGTCTATTTCATAGGTTCTCTGTTATCGGTCGTAGAGATTCATCTCTTACCTCCCTTTTCAGATCGACGATATACTCTTATATATACCATTACCTCTACTGATTCTCGTTTCAGTACTGGTTTGGCTTTCTACTACATGTAGATGAGTGTCCTGGGGTAAGTAAGTCTTATTTTCTGTGACACTCTAAGCTATGGTTGGGCACTTTTATATAAAGTTCTAAATATATGTGTTCAAACATTTATTTGCCTTGATTCAGGATGTTCAACGTTCCTTATTTCAGACAGTCAGTTTCATATTTGCGATAATGCATATGAATAAATCAATTTTTTTCTTACCTTAAAATTTGACTTTTTCCCTGTGTGCTGTTAGGCTCGTGGGGGCTGAAAATGCTTCATTTTATTTCGTCATTCTTGGCGCGGACTTTTTTGGCACAAATTTTTTTTCTTGGTTTCCGGCGTCATACGTGTTGCCGGAAGTTGCGTCATTTTTGACGTTTTTTTGCGGCAAAAGTGTTGGCGTTCCGGATGTGGCGTCATTTTTGGCGCCAAAAGCATTTAGGTGCCAAATAATGTGGGCGTCTTTTTTGGCGCTAAAAAATATGGGCGTCACTATTGTCTCCACATTATTTAAGTCTCTTTGTTTATTGCTTCTGGTTGCTAGAAGCTTGTTCACTGGCATTTTTTCCCATTCCTGAAACTGTCATTTAAGGAATTTGATCAATTTTGCTTTATATGTTGTTTTTTCTATTACATATTGCAAGATGTCCCAGATTGACCCTGAGTCAGAAGATACTTCTGGAAAATCGCTGCCTAGTGCTGGATCTACCAAAGTTAAGTGTATTTGCTGTAAACTTGTAGTATCTGTTCCTCCAGCTGTTGTTTGTAATGAATGTCATGACAAACTTGTTAATGCAGATAATATTTCCTTTAGTAATGTTACATTACCTGTTGTTGTTCCATCAACATCTAATACTCAGTGTTCCTGTTAACATAAGAGATTTTGTTTCTAAATCCATTAAGAAGGCTATGTCTGTTATTCCTCCTTCTAGTAAACGTAAAAGGTCTTTTAAAACTTCTCATTTTTCAGATGAATTTTTAAATGAACATCATCGTTCTGATAATGATTCCTCTGGTTCAGAGGATTCTGTTTCAGAGGTTGATGCTGATAAATCTTCATATTTATTCAAAATGGAATTTATTCGTTCTTTACTTAAAGAAGTCTTAATTGCATTAGAAATAGAGGATTCTGGTCCTCTTGATACTAAATCTAAATGTTTAAATAAGGTTTTTAAATATCCTGTAGTTATTCCCAAAGTTTTTCCCGTCCCTGATGCTATTTCTGAAGTAATCTCCAGGGAATGGAATAATTTGGGTAATTATTTTACTCCTTCTAAACGTTTTAAGCAATTATATCCTGTGCCATCTGACAGATTAGAGTTTTGGGACAAAATCCCTAAGGTTGATGGGGCTATCTCTACTCCTGCTAAACATACTACTATTCCTACGGCAGATAGTACTTCCTTTAAGGATCATTTAGATAGGAAAATTGAATCCTTTCTAAGAAAAGCTTACTTATGTTCAGGTAATCTTCTTAGACCTGCTATATCTTTAGTGGATGTTGCTGCAGCTTCAACTTTTTGGTTGGAAGCTTTAGCGCAACAAGTAACAGATCATAATTCTCATAGCATTGTTAATCTTCTTCAACATGCTAATAACTTTATTTGTGATGCCATCTTTGATATCATTAGGGTTGATGTCAGGTATATGTCTCTAGCCATTTTAGCTAGAAGAGCTTTATGGCTTAAAACTTGGAATGCTGATATGTCTTCTAAGTCTACTCTGCTTTCCCTTTCTTTCCAGGGTAATAAATTATTTGGTTCACAGTTGGATTCTATTATCTCAACTGTTACTGGAGGGAAAGGAACTTTTTTACCACAGGATAAAAAAATCTAAAGGTAAATTTAGGTCTAATAATCGTTTTCGTTCCTTTCGTCACAATAAGGAACAAAAGCCTGATCCTTCATCCACAGGAGCGGTATCAGTTTGGAAACCATCTCCAGTCTGGAATAAATCCAAGCCTTTTAGAAAACCAAAACCAGCTCCAAAGTCCACATGAAGGTGCGGCCCTCATTCCAGCCCAGCTGGTAGGGGGCAGATTACAATTTTTCAAAGAAATTTGGATCAATTCAATTCACAATCTTTGGATTCAGAACATTGTTTCAGAAGGGTACAGAATTGGCTTCAAGATAAGACCTCCTGCAAAAAGATTTTTTCTTTCCCGTGTCCCAGTAAATCCAGCGAAGGCTCAAGCATTTCTGAAATGTGTTTCAGATCTAGAGTTGGCTGGAGTAATTATGCCAGTTCCAGTTCTGGAACAGGGACTGGGGTTTTATTCAAATCTCTTCATTGTACTAAAGAAGGAGAATTCCTTCAGACCAGTTCTGGATTTAAAAATATTGAATTGTTATGTAAGGATACCAACATTCAAAATGGTAACTATAAGGACTATATCCTGCCTTTTGTTCAGCAAGGGCATTATATGTCCACAATATATTTACAGGATGCATATCTGCATATTCCGATTCATCCAGATCACTTTCAGTTTCTGAGATTCTCTTTCCTAGACAAGCATTTCCAGTTTGTGGCTCTGCCGTTTGGCCTAGCAACAGCTCCAAGGATTTTTACAAAGGTTCTCGGTGCCCTTCTGTCTGTAATCAGAGAACAGGGTATTGTGGTATTTCCTTATTTGGACGATATCTTGGTACTTGCTCAGTCTTCACATTTAGCAGAATCTCATACAAATCGATTTGTATTGTTTCTTCAAGATCATGGTTGGAGGATCAATTTACCGAAAAGTTCATTGATTCCTCAGACAAGGGTAACCTTTTTAGGTTTCCAGATAGATTCAGTATCCATGACTCTGTCACTAACGGACAAGAGACGTCTAAAATTGATTTCAGCTTGTCGAAACCTTCAGTCTCAATCATTCCCTTCGGTAGCCTTATGCATGGAAATTCTAGGTCTTATGACTGCTGCATCGGACACGATCCCCTTTGCTCGTTTTCACATGCGACCTCTTCAGCTCTGTATGCTGAACCAGTGGTGCAGGGATTATACAAATATATCTCAATTGATATCTTTAAAACCGATTGTACGACACTCTCTGACGTGGTGGACAGATCACCATTGTTTAGTTCAGGGGGCTTCTTTTGTTCTTCCGACCTGGACTGTGATTTCAACAGATGCAAGTCTGACAGGTTGGGGAGCTGTTTGGGGGTCTCTGACAGCACAAGAGGTTTTGGAATCTCAGGAGGTGAGATTACCAATCAATATTTTGGAACTCCGTGCAATTTTCAGAGCTCTTCAGTCATGGCCTCTTCTAAAGAGAGAATCGTTCATTTGTTTTCAGACAGACAATGTCACAACTGTGGCATATATCAATCATCAAGGAGGGACTCACAGTCCTCTGGCTATGAAAGAAGTATCTTGAATACTGGTATGGGCGGAATCCAGCTCCTGTCTAATTTCTGCGGATCATATCCCAGGTATAGACAATTGGGAAGCGGATTATCTCAGTCACCAAACGTTACATCCGGGCGAATGGTCTCTTCCCCCAGAGGTATTTCTTCAGATTGTTCAAATGTGGGGACTTCCAGAAATAGATCTGATGGCTTCTCATCTAAACAAGAAACTTCCCAGGTATCTGTCCAGATCCAGGGGTCCTCAGGCGGAAGCAGTGGATGCATTGTCACTTCCTTGGAAGTATCATCCTGCCTATATCTTTCCGCCTCTAGTTCTTCTTCCAAGAGTAATCTCCAAGATTCTGAAGGAATGCTCGTTTGTTCTGCTGGTGGCTCCAGCATGGCCTCACAGGTTTTGGTATGCGGATCTTGTCCGGATGGCCTCTTGCCAACCGTGGACTCTTCCGTTAAGACTAGACCTTCTGTCACAAGGTCCTTTTTTCCATCAGGATCTCAAATCCTTAAATTTGAAGGTATGGAGATTGAACACTTGATTCTTAGTCAAAGAGGTTTCTCTGACTCTGTGATTAATACTATGTTACAGGCTCGTAAATCTGTATCTAGGAAGATATATTATCGAGTCTGGAAGACTTACATTTCTTGGTGTCTTTCTCATCATTTTTCCTGGCATTCTTTTAGAATTCCGAGAATTTTACAGTTTCTTCAGGATGGTTTGGATAAAGGTTTGTCCGCAAGTTCCTTGAAAGGACAAATCTCTGCTCTTTCTGTTCTTTTTCACAGAAAGATTGCTAATCTTCCTGATATTCATTGTTTTGTACAAGCTTTGGTTCATATAAAACCTGTTATTAAGTCAATTTCTCCTCCTTGGAGTTGGAATTTGGTTCTGGGGGATCTTCAAGCTCCTCCGTTTGAACCTATGCATTCACTGGACATTAAATTACTTTCTTGGAAAGTTTTGTTTCTTTTGGCCATCTCTTCTGCTAGAAGAGTTTCTGAATTATCTGCTCTTTCTTGTGAGTCTCCTTTTCTGATTTTTCATCAGGATAAGGCGGTGTTGCGAACTTCTTTTACATTTTTGCCTAAGGTTGTGAATTCTAACAACATTAGTAGAGAAATTGTGGTTCCTTCATTGTGTCCTAATCCTAAGAATTCTAAGGAGAGATCATTGCATTCTTTAGATGTAGTTAGAGCTTTGAAATTTTATGTTGAAGCTACTAAGAATTTCAGAAAGACTTCTAGTCTATTTGTTATCTTTTCCGGTTCTAGGAAAGGTCAGAAGGCTTCTGCCATTTCTTTGGCATCTTGGTTGAAATCTTTAATTCATCATGCTTATGTCGAGTCGGGTAAAACTCCGCCTCAAAGGATTACAGCTCATTTTACTAGGTCAGTTTCTACTTCCTGGGTGTTTAGGAATGAAGCTTTGGTTGATCAGATTTGCAAAGCAGCAACTTGGTCTTCTTTGCATACTTTTACTAAATTCTACCATTTTGATGTGTTTTCTTCTTCTGAAGCAGTTTTTGGTAGAAAAGTACTTCAGGCAGCTGTTTCAGTTTGATTCTTCTGCTTATAATTTAATTTTTTTTTTCATTATAAGATTTAAACTTTACTTTGGGTGTGGATTATTTTCAGCGGAATTGGCTGTCTTTATTTTATCCCTCCCTCTCTAGTGACTCTTGCGTGGAAGATCCACATCTTGGGTATTCACTATCCCATACGTCACTAGCTCATGGACTCTTGCTAATTACATGAAAGAAAACATAATTTATGTAAGAACTTACCTGATAAATTCATTTCTTTCATATTAGCAAGAGTCCATGAGGCCCACCCTTTTTGTGGTGGTTATGATTTTTTTGTATAAAGCACAATTATTCCAATTCCTTATTTTTTTATGCTTTCACACTTTTGTCTTATCACCCCACTTCTTGGCTATGCGTTTTGTGGGTGTGGTGAGGGGTGTATTTATAGGCATTTTGAGGTTTGGGAAACTTTGCCCCTCCTGGTAGGAATGTATATCCCATACGTCACTAGCTCATGGACTCTTGCTAATATGAAAGAAATGAATTTATCAGGTACGTTCTTATATAAATTATGTTTTTCCGTGGTGCACTTTCTGAACTGCTTACGTCAATAAATACTTTCTTTAAAAGAAGAGGCTTCATTTTTTTCTATGTAAACAGGCTTTATTTTACCTGTGTAGGCAGCTGTAACTGCTACCATCAGAGCTGAGGCAAACCGGCAAATTCCTCCATAGCGCAGCTCCTGCATAGCCTCTCTACTCCCACCCTTTCCCTGGAGAAGCCTGCGCGCAATGAACAGTTATAGCCAGCCCTCCTGTACGTCATAGTTGATGTCATAGGAGGCGGGGCTAAAAATTACATACTCTTGCAGTTTTTAAATTGCGGCGATTAATCTCGGTTTTAAATTGCATATGCGATTATTTGTGCAGCCCTTATATATATTTACACTCACACACATGCACACACGTATATATGTATATATACGTGTGACGATCTCCTTTCTTGCTGAATCTGGTGCAGAGTGTGTGATCACACACTCTGCACCAAATTCAGCAAGAAAGGAGATCGTCACATATTGTTTAGAAGACCTTTCACCACACATTTGATGATCAACACCATTTAAGGAAATTTGAAGATAATTGGGATAATCATCATCTTAGGATAACTACACAAAGACTTTTACTTTTATAACCCACGTTTGGATATATATATATATATATATATATATATATATGTATATATATATGTAGCAAAAGAAGAAAATGTTGCAGACAGCGGTTATAGGTAAAATTCAAAGTCTTAGAACATGGTTAAATAGTAGAAATACTCCGGAGGTCACACAGGTACATCACAGCAATAGGTCCGCTAACGTGTTTCGGCCTCAGGCCGTAATCATAGCTAAAGGACATAGCACCTGAACCACTTAAAAAGGCACCAGGATAACCCTGATTGGATAAAATCAAAGGCAAGCTGTGTGTTAATTTTAACTCTGAGTAGTTGTACACTTACTAATAATAATTCAACCTGTCTCTAAAAGAAAAACAGCACAAATACTAATGCAGATTTATAAACTATGTAGTCAAACATGTATAAATGTATAAAGAGTCTATAATAATAATAATAGTATTGTAAAAAGATTTTCTCGGTTTTCTTTCCAGTTTTTTGAACACCTTAAAGGAGCAGCACATGAATATAGTTGCAACAATTATACACATTTGAACAACTATTGAGTATAGAATAATATTATTACAATATGATATAATATATAAGGCATGCTATCCCTATATTATTTCAATTTTAATTTAATTTAATCACACATTTGAAAGCAATGGAACATGTTTAATCTAACATAGTTCAAACCCACGAATCAACTGAAGTGGGAGCTAGACGTGTGAAAAATCTGTTCCAAAATCTAAACTCAGAGCCTATACTGGTAACAACATGTGCTGTATGAAATTGAAAGGAAATAAAATGAGGAAAAAATAAAAGGAAAATAATGATATAAAGAAGAAAGAAAAATATATAAAATATGCTTGAAAAACAAAAACATGCTTGAAAAACAAAAAATGTTTGAAGTACAAAAAATACTAGAGATAATAGTATACCAATAGTATACCAAGTGCAAAATAATATATACATGATATTCAAATAGAAGAATTAGTATACAAAATTAAATACAAAATTAAATACAAAATTAGAGGACAATATATGCAGGACTAGTAGCAAAATTGGACTATCTGTAGTACACCGAAAGGGGACATGCAGGACTGATAGCAAAATTAGACTATCTGTAGTGCACCAGGAGGGTACATGAGTACACGAATGGAACAAGATGCTGCATAATAGGGATGGAAAGGAAAGAGAAAGATCTATGGCAACAATAAATTATTGCCAATAATTTATCAGATCATATTCCGAATTTAAACCGGTAGGTACACGGGTTTGTAATTTAAAAATCCAGAATAGTTCCCTCTTCTGCAGCAGCTTGTCCCTATCACCCCCTCTAGGGGGGCTGAGCACTCTCTCTATAGCTTGCCATCTAAGCGAGTCCACACTTTTTTGGTGATATCTTGCGAAGTGTTGCACCAAAGGTGTAGAAGCTACACCAGCTTGTATAGTAGAGAGATGATTGTGAATGCGTACCTTTACCTCAGTAGTCGTAAGTCCAACATACTGTAAGTGGCACAAAATGCAACTTAGTACATACACCACATATGTAGAGGTGCACTTGAGGCAGGATTGTATTGCAAAAATCTCACCTGTGACTTCAGATCTAATGCTATCAGATGGCAGCACAAACTCACACACCCTACATTTATTTCGGCACTTAAAAATGCCTTTGTGGGTAAGCCAAGAACTTTGATGTTGTTTAATCTTGGGTAACACAGATGGAGATAGTATGTTACCTAAAGTGGTTGTTTTCCTATAAGAGCAGCGTAGACCTTGAAAAACACAATATTCTAGCTTATCGTCAGCTGCTAAAAACGAGAAATGCTTCTTAACAATTTTACAGATTTCAGAGTACTCTTAACTAAACTCTGTAACAAAGGTTACTCCATTGATTGATAATGCCTAACTTTTTTTATTTTTAAAGTCAGAACTGAACAACACATTAGATTTGGTACATCTTTATACACTAAGAGCACTGACAGAAACTTGCTGCTGCTGGCTTCTAGCTATCACCCACAACACCAAAAGTTAGGCATTATCTCCTCTCAACTCACCCGAGTAATCAGGAATAATTCCGAACCAGAAATCTGCAGTGAACAATTGGATGCTATGAGTAAGAAATTGGAGGAAAGGCTATATGACATTAAGGATATTAATATGGCGAGACAGAAACTCCACATGTGTAACCAAGATTCGCTCCTTAAACATAAAGAAAGAAAAAACACGACTGAAGAAAAGTTAAACTTCATTACCACATTCTCACCATCACATGAGACCATAAGGGATTCCATTCACAATAGATGGGACTGACTTGAGACCGACAGAAGCCTGGCATCCTGGAAAACTAACACTCCAAGAGTGGTTTACAGACGGGCGAGGAGTATCAGGGACCTACTGGTAAAAAATGATCCCAAAAGTTCCCATCAAGGTGATACGTGGTTAAAATCTCGAAAAAGTGGTTTTGTTACAAATGCGGTAATTGTGTTAACTGTAATTCCATGCAAGTTGGAGATTCTTTTCAACATCTACACAAGAATAAAAGATATACCATTTGTTACCGTCTGAATTGTAACAGCTCATATGTCATATATAACCTAATTTGCCCCTGTTCTCTGGTCTATGTGGGGAAAACGACTACCCCTTTCAAAGATAGAATGGCGAATCACAGATGCTCCATTAGGGAGGCACTGAAGAATGGAACATCTGATCTCCCAGTTGCCCGACATTTTGCTACACAGAAACATAGCATCTCCAGTCTACGCTGCATGATTATTGATCATCTACCTATTCCAAAAAGGGGGGGAGACCGCAACAATATGTTACTTAAACTAGAGTCCAGATGGAATTACATGTTGGATACCGTCTCTCCTAAAGGATTAAACATTAAATTGGACTTTGGGCCGTTCATTGGATAAAAATGATCCACTAATGAATGATTACAAATGCACAAAATGTTTCTATCATTGGATTATAAAATGGACACTTTTTGAATTTGCTCATTGTTCCAGCTTCTACTATGTTTTTAACTTTTTTCATATTTTTTTTTTTTTTTCATTTTTTCTTCTCTACATTTTTTCTCTTCCTTTGCTACTTGGCTAATGTGTTATTGGATGTCATTTATTCAACATCTCCACCCCCCACATGTTGCTGGATTGTGTGCTCTATCAAGCATTTTCTGTTAATCTTGCATGGGAGCTTCATATTAACTATTGGGGCTGTACCAGCTACAAGTGGGGCATTCATGTTGTCTAATTTGAATAGATTGAATGTGTATTACACCCCATCAATATTTCCTGATATTCCTGCATTAGCTGTTGCTCTATGAATAAATGCGAGGGTGTACCCGCTATAGGTGGGACATTTGATCTCCTCACTACTTTTGAATGTGTATTACATCCCAGTACAATGTTCAGTACATGATGCGCCAAGGTGAACATGCAGTTTCTACCAACCTGTGTGAAACATACTGCATCGTTGTGCCAGAAGCAGTTCATAAGTCACAGGCCAATATCCCTTTCTTTGGGGAAGTTTCACTCACAGCAGAGACAAGTGGGCGTGTTTGATGATGCCTGAAAACATTGCAAGATCATTAGACACTACTCTGGTGCAGATCACTCCCACATATGCAAATTAGCCATGCAGTTGCCCAACTAACAGCGCAATGAAGTATAAAGCTTGTGGGTGGGAACGGACCCAGCTGATCAGATTTGCAAGTGATTATCCACAGCTGAACACAGCCTTGATGTCAGCTATGATTGTATAAATATAACACATTCAGCCAGTAGTCTTATGCTCTCATGGGGAACACCACATAGCTGGTGTGACCACTTTGGATTTACCTTTTGGGACATTTGAAAAAGATGCCAGTTAGGCATCGAAACGTCATGTTTTTCCCAAGATTTTATCTTTTTGTATTATTAAAAGCTAAATTTTACTTACAAATGACCAGTGAGTGCTGCCTTTTTTCATAGTACATACTGTTTTGACATTGCACCCTGGCAGTTGCTACTAAATATATGGTGTGCATTCCTACACAGGACTTTGATATATATATATATATATATATATATATAGATATATATATATATATATATATATATATATATATATATATGATGAGTCAGTTGCACTCTCACAAACAATTTTCCAAGGGCCAGGGTGCTAGAGTAGGTAAAATGTAGTAGAAGAGAAAACAGCACTCTCTGGACTTAAACAAATAGTTTAAATAACGTTTCGGGGAATGCTCCCCTTCATCAGACCCAGGGTCTGATGAAGAGGAGCATTCCCCGAAACGTTACCTATTAAACTATTTGTTTAAGTTTAAGTCCAGAGAGTGCTGTTTTCTCTTCTACTACATTTTACCTACTCTAGCACCCTGGCCCTTGGAAAATTGTTTGTGCAATTGAGAGTGCAACTGACTCATCTTGCGCATATATATATATATATATATATATATATATATATATATATATATATATATATATATATATACTGTGTATGTGTGTGTATGTATTTATATATATATATATATGTGTGTGTGTGTGTGTGTATATATATATATATATGTATATATATATATGTATATATATGTATATATATATATGTATATATATGTATATATATATATGTATATATATGTATATATATATATATGTATATATATGTATATATATATATATGTATGTATATATATATATATATATATATGTATATATATATATATATATATATATATATATATATATATATATATAGGTGTGTATTTCCTTCATGTAATTGGCAAGAGTCCATGAGCTAGTGACGTATGGGATATACAATCCTACCAGGAGGGACAAAGTTTCCCAAACCTCAACATGCCTATAAATACACTCCTCACCACACCCACAATTCAGTTTTACAAACTTTGCCTCCTATGGAGGTGGTGAAGTAAGTTTATGCTAAGATTTCTACGTTGATATGCGCTTCTCAGCATTTTGAAGCCCGATTCCTCTCAGAGTACAGTGAATGTCAGAGGGATGTGAAGGTATTATCACCTATTGAATGCAAAGTTTTTCCTCACGGGAGATCTATTTCATAGGTTCTCTGTTATCGGTTGTAGAGATTCATCTCCTACCTCCCTTTTCAGATCGATGATATACTCTCATATTCCATTACCTCTACTGATAACCGTTTCAGTACTGGTTTGGCTATCTGTTATTTGTGGATGGGTGTCTCTTGGTAAGTATGTTTCCATTACTTAAGACACTCTCAGCTATGGTTTGGCGCTGAATATATATAAAGTTCTAAATATATGTATTGTACTTATATTTGTCATGATTCAGGTTTTCAGTATTTTTCCATTTGCAGACTGTCAGTTTCATATCTGGGAAATGTTTTTTTTTAGGAAAAATGTATTTCTTACCTGGGGTATAGTCTCTTTTTCAAATTGACTGTTTTTTAAATTCGCGGGCAGGACTTAGGCTCGCGAGGGTGAAAATGACAACGTTTATTGCGTTTGTTGACGCAAATTAGTCATTTCCTGCGTCTTAGTCGACACCGAGTTCTTCACAAGGTTGCGTCCTCTGACGCGAGTGTGTCAGTTCCGGACGTTTTTGGTACCCAAAAATATTTTTCTGTTTGTTGTGCGTCATACTTGGCGCCAAATATTTTCATTATTTAAGACCCCATTCCTATATGCCTCTTGCCTTTTTTCTCTATCAGAGGGCTAGGCCGTTTGCATTTTTCCCATTCCTGAAACTGCCATATAAGGAAATTGATAATTTTGCTTTATATGTCGTTTTTTTCTCTGACATTTGCAAGTTGTCTCAATCTGATAATGTCTCACGAATCACTGTTGGAACCCTGCTGCCTGATAACAGTTCTACCAAAGCTAAGTGCATTTGTTGTAAACTTGTGGAGGTTATATCTCCTGCTGTGTTTTGTAATAGTTGTCATGATAAACTTTTACATGCAGAGAATGTATCCATCAGTATTAGTTCATTACCTGTTGCTGTTCCCTCAACATCTAATGCACAAAATATACCTGTTAATTTAAAATAATTTATTTCTGATTCTATTCAGAAGGCTTTGTTTGCCATCCAGCCTTCTAATAAGCTTAAAAGGTCTTTTAAACCTTCTCATAAAGTTGATGAAATTTCAAATGACCGGCAACATGCTGAATTATCCTTTTCTGATGGGGATCTATCTGGTTCAGAAGATCCTGCCTCGGATATTGACACTGACAAATCTTCTTATTTATTTAAAATGGAGTATATTCGTTCTTTGTTAAAGAAGTGTTGATTACATTGGATATGGAGGAAACTAGTCCTCTTGATATTAAAACTAGTAGACTTTTAAATTCTGTTTATAAACCTCCTGTGGTTATTCCAGAGGTTTTTCCAGTTCCTGATGCTATTTCTCTTGTAAAGGTGTAACCAGTCCACGGGTTCATCCATTACTTGTGGGATATTCTCCTTCCCAACAGGAAGCTGCTAGAGGACACCCACAGCAGAGCTGTCTATATAGCTCCTCCCCTAACTGCCACCCCCAGTCATTCTCTTGCAGCTCTCGACAAGAAAGGAAGTATCAAGAGATATGTGGTGACTGTGTAGTTTTTACCTTCAATCAAGAGTTTATTTTTAAACGGTACCGGTGTTGTACTGTTTTACTCTCAGGCAGAAATTGGAAGAAGAATTCTGCCTGGAGGTTTGATGATCTTAGCGGTTTGTAACTAAGGTCCATTGCTGTTCTCACACATAACTGAAGAGTATGGAAAGAAAACTTCAGTTGGGGGGACGGTCTGCAGATTACCTGCTTTGAGGTATGTTCAGTATATTTTTTTCTAGAGAGATAAGGTCTAGAAAATGCTGACAGTGCCTGGTATATTTGAGGTAAGCCTGATACAGTGATTTAACAATGACTGGGATCATGCTTGCAAAAAAGGGTAATATTCATGTTAATACTCATATTACTTAGTGTAAAAACGTTTGCTTGGTGTATAGAAAAAACGTTTTTTCTTTGAGGGTGATAAATCTTTATTTGGGGCCTAGTTTTCCACATGGCTAGTTAGATTACTCCTAGGAGTACTTTTTTAAGGCCCTCTGACATTGAGTGCATGGTGGGAGGGGCCTATTTTTGCGCTCTTAATGCGCAGTTGATTTTCAGACTGAGACATCCAGCTTCCCTAAAGGAGTCCTCTGGTATCTAGGACCACTATAGAGGGGTTTTTTTTTCTCCTGCAAAAATCGTGTTTAAGGGCAGGTAGGAGCCACAGCAGAGCTGTGTCATTGTGTTTGACTGTTTAACAGTTTTTCCGTTTTTCTAATCCGTTTTGGGGCCTAAGGGGTTAATCATCCATTTGCAAGTGGGTGCAATGCTGCTTTAGTCCCTTATACACACTGTAAAAATTTCGTAGAGTTTACTACTTTTTGCAGTTTATATGGTAGTTTTTTTCTTTTAAAGGCACTGAACCGTTTTGTATAATTGCTTTTTTACATTTATTAAAGTGTTTTTCAAGCTTGCTGGTCTCATTACTAGTCTGTTAAACATGTCTGACATAGAGGAAACTCGTTGTTCATTATGTTTAGGAGCCATTGTGGAACCCCCTCTTAGAATGTGTACCAAATGTACTGACCTTTCTATAAGTTATAAAGACCATATTTTGGCTTTTAAAGATTTATCACCAGAGGTTTCTCAGACTGACAAAAGGGAGGTTATGCCATCTAGCTCTCCCCTCGTGTCAGAACCTATAAATCCCGCTCAAGTGACGCCAAGTACATCTAGCGCGTCCAATGCGTTTACCTTACAAGACATGGCGGCAGTTATGAATCATACCCTCACAGAGGTATTGTCCAAACTGCCAGGGTTACAAGGAAAGCGAGACAGCTCTGGGGCTAGAACAAATACAGAGCTTTCTGACACTTTAGTAGCTATGTCTGATATACCCTCACAATGTGCAGAAGCCGAAGCAGGAGAGCTTCTATCTGTGGGTGACATTTCTGATTCGGGGAAGGCGTTACTTCAGTCTGACTCTGAAATGACAGCGTTTAAATTTAAGCTTGAACACCTCCGCTTGTTGCTCAGGGAGGTTTTAGCGACTCTGGATGACTGTGACACCATTGTAGTTCCAGAGAAATTGTGTAAAATGGACAAATACTTTGCAGTGCCTGTTTACACTGATGTTTTTCCAATCCCTAAGAGGTTTTCAGAAATTATTACTAAGGAATGGGATAGACCAGGTGTACCGTTCTCTTCCCCCTCCTGCTTTTAAAAAGATGTTTCCTATAGATGCCGCAACACGGGTCTTGTGGCAAACGGTCCCTAAGGTGGAGGGAGCAGTCTCTACCCTAGCTAAGCGTACAACTATCCCTGTCGAGGACAGTTGTGCTTTCCTAGATCCAATGGATAAAAAATTAGAGGGTTTCCTTAAGAAAATCTTTATACAACAAGGTTTTATTCTCCAGCCTCTTGCATGCATTGCCCCAGTCACTGCTGCAGCGGCTTTCTGGTTCGAGTCTCTTGAGGCTCTACAGGTTGAGACCCCGTTGCATGATATCCTAGACAGGCTTAAAGCTCTTAAGTTAGCCAATTCATTTATTTCTGATGCCATTTTTCATTTAACCAAGCTAACGGCTAAGAATTCAGGTTTTGCCATTCAGGCGCGTAGGGCGCTATGGCTTAAATCCTGGTCAGCTGACATAACTTCAAAGTCTAAACTTCTCAACATCCCCTTCAAAGGGCAGACCCTATTCGGGCCTGGACTGAAGGAGATCATTTCTGATATTACTGGAGGAAAAGGCCAAGCCCTACCCCAGGATAGGTCCAACAAATGAAGGACCAAACAGACTAATTTTCGTACGTTTCGAAACTTCGAGTGGCGCAGCTTCAACTTCCTCTACTGCAAAACAAGAGGGAAATTTTTCCCAGTCCAAGCCAGTCTGGAGACCTAACCAGGCTTGGAACAAGGGGAAGCAGGCCAAAAAACCTGCTGCTGCCTCTAAGACAGCATGAAGGACTAGCCTCCGATCTGGGACCGGATCTAGTGGGGGGCAGACTTTCTCTCTTCGCCCAGGCTTGGGCAAGAGACGTCCTGGATCCCTGGGCTCTGGAGATTGTTTCCCAGGGATATCTTCTGGATTTCAAAGCTTCATCTCTCACAATTATCTGCAAACCAGATAAAGAGAGAGGCATTCTTATGTTGCGTTCAAGACCTACTGGTTATGGGAGTGATCCACCCAGTTCCAAGTGAGGAACAGGTGCAGGGCTTCTATTCAAATCTGTTTATATTTCCCAAAAAAGAGGGAACTTTCAGACCAATCTTGGATCTCAAGATCCTAAACAAATTTCTCAGGGTCCCATCCTTCAAGATGGAGACTACCTATGATCCTGGAGGCTCAATATATGACTACCGTGGACTTAAAGGATGCTTATCTACACATTCCGATACACAGAGATCATCATCAGTTTCTCAGGTTCGCCTTCCTAGACAGGCATTACCAGTTTGTGGCTTTTCCCTTCGGGTTAGCCACGGCACCAAGAATCTTAACGAAGGTTGTAAGACCGCGGGGCATAGCAGTGGCCCCTTACCTAGACGACATTCTGATACAGGCATCGACTTTCCAAATCGCCAGGTCCCATACGGACATTGTTCTGGCATTCCTGAGGTCTCACGGGTGGAAGGTGAACGAAGGAGAGAGTTCTCTCTCTCCTCTCACAAGAGTTTCCTTCCTTGGAACTCTGATAGATTCAGTAGAAATTAAAATTTTTCTGACAGAGGTCAGGTTGTCAAAGCTTCTAACTTCCTGCCGTGCTCTTTATTCCACTTCTCGGCCGTCAGTGGCTCAGTGTATGGAAGTAATCGGCTTGATGGTAGCGGCAATGGACATAGTTCCGTTTGCCCGCCTACATCTCAGACCACTGCAACTTTGCATGCTCAATCAGTGGAATGGGGATTACACAGATTTGTCCCCTCTACTTAATCTGGATCAAGAGACCAGGGATTCTCTTCTCTGGTGGCTATCTCGAGTCCATCTGTCCAGAGGAATGAGTTTCTGCAGGCCAGAATGGACTATAGTGACGACAGATGCCAGCCTTCTGTGCTCGGGTGCAGTCTGGAACTCCCTGAAGGCTCAGGGTTCGTGGACTCAGGAGGAGGCCCTCCTTCCAATAAACATTCTGGAACTAAGATCGATATTCAATGCTCTTCAGGCTTGGCTTCAGCTAGCTGCGGTCAGGTTCATCAGATTTCAGTCGGACAACATCACGACTGTAGCCTATATCAACCATCAGGGGGTACAAGGAGGCCTCTGGCGATGTTGGAGGTTTCAAAGATAATTCTATGGGCCGAGGTTCACTCTTGGCATCTCTTAGCTATTTATATCCCAGGAGTAGAGAACTGGGAGGCAGATTTTCTAAGTCGACAGACTTTTCATCCGGGGGAGTGGGAGCTTCATCCGGAGGTATTTGCCCAGTTGATTCAACTATGGGGCAAACCAGAACTGGATCTCATGGCGTCTCGTCAGAACGCCAAGCTTCCTCGTTACGGGTCCAGGTCCAGGGATCCCAAGGCAGCGCTGATAGATGCTCTAGCAGTGCCCTGGTCCTTCAGCCTGGCTTATGTGTTTCCACCGTTTCCTCTGCTCCCTCGTCTGATTGCCAAGATCAAGCAGGAGAGAGCTTTGGTGACTTTGATAGCTTATGCGTGGCCACGCAGGACTTGGTATGCAGATCTGGTGGACATGTCATCCTTTCCACCATTTCTCTGCGTCTGACTGCTTGGAGATTGAACGCTTGATTCTATCAAAGCGTGGTTTTTCCGAGTCGGTCATTGATACCTTAATTCAGGCTCGAAAGCCTGTCACCAGGAAAATCTATCATAAGATATGGTGTAAATTTCTTCATTGGTGTGAATCCAAGGGTTACTCATGGAGTAAATTCAGGATTCCTAGGATATTATCCTTTCTCCAAGAGGGATTGGAGAAGGGATTGTCAGCTAGTTCCCTAAAGGGACAGATTTCTGCTCTGTCTATTCTTTTGCACAAACGTATGGCTGAGGTTCCAGACGTCCAGGTGTTTTGTCAGGCTTTGGTTAGAATCAAGCCTGTGTTTAAACCTGTTGCTCTGCCATGGAGTTTAAATTTAGTTCTTAAAGTTCTTCAAGGGGTTCCGTTTGAACCTTTGCATTCCATAGATATTAAACTTTTATCTTGGAAAGTTCTGTTTTTAGTAGCTATCTCCTCGGCTCGAAGAGTTTCAGAGTTATCTGCTTTACAGTGTGATTCCCCTTATCTGATTTTCCATGCAGATAAAGTAGTTTTACGTACCAAACCTGGGTTTCTTCCTAAAGTGGTATCTAATAAGAATATCAATCAGGAGATTGTTGTTCCTTCATTATGTCCTAATCCTTCTTCAAAGAAGGAACATCTTTTACATAACCTTGATGTGGTTCGTGCTTTAAAATTTTATTTACAAGCTACGAAGGATTTTCGTCAAACATCTGCTTTGTTTGTTGTCTACTCTGGACAGAGGAGAGGCCAAAAGGCTTTGGCAACTTCTCTTTCTTTTTGGCTAAGAAGCTTAATCCACTTAGCTTATGAGACTGCTGGCCAGCAGCCTCCTGAAAGAATTACAGCTCATTCCACTAGAGCGGTGGCTTCCACATGGGCTTTTAAAAATGAGGCCTCTGTTGAACAGATTTGTAAGGCGGCGACTTGGTCTTCGCTTCATACTTTTTCTAAATTCTATAAATTTGATACTTTTGCTTCTTCAGAGACTGTTTGGGAGAAAGGTCTTACAGGCAGTGGTGCCTTCCGTTTAAGTGCCTGCCTTGTCCCTCCCTTCATCTGCATTGGTATCCCACAAGTAATGGATCAACCCGTGGACTGGATACACCTTTACAAGAGAAAAAAAAAATTATGCTTACCTGATAAATTTCTTTCTCTTGTGGTGTATCAAGTCCACGGCCCGCCCTGTCATTTTAAGGCAGGTGTTTTTTTTTTTTCCTGTTGGGAAGGAGAAAATCCCACAAGTAATGTATGAACCCGTGGACTGGATACACCACAAGAGAAATACATTTATCAGGTAAGCATAAATTTTGTTTTCTGATATGATTTCTAAGGAATGGGATAGGCCTGGTACTACTTTTATTCCTTCTTTAAGGTTTAAAAAATTGTTTCCTTTGCCAGCAGTTACTTTAGAGTTTTGGGAAAAGATCCCCAAAGTTGATGGGGCTATTTCTACTCTTGCTAAACGTACTACTATTCCTATGGAAGATAGTACTTCTTTTAAAGATCCTTTAGATAGGAAACTTGAATCTTATCTAAGGAAAGACTATTTATATTCAGGTCATCTTTTCAGACCTGCAATTTCTTTGGCTGATGTTGCAGCTGCTTCAACTTTTTGGTTGGAAACTTTAGCGCAATAAGTATTGGATCATGATTTTTCTAGCATTGTTAATCTAATTCAACATGCTAATAATTTTATTTTTGATGCCATTTTTGATATCATCAAAATTTATGTTAAATCTATGTCTTTAGCTATTTTAGCTAGATGAGCTTTGTGGCTTAAATCTTGGAATGCTGACATGACTTCTAAGTCCAGATTGCTATCTCTTTCTTTCCAAGGTAATAAGTTATTTGGTTCTCAGTTGGATTCAATAATTTCAACTGTCACTGGGGGGAAGGGAGTTTTTTGCCTCAGGATAAAAGACCTAAGGGTAAATCTAAAGCTTCTAACCGTTTTCGTTCCTTTCGACAAAATAAGGAACATAAACCTAATTCCTCCCCCAAGGAATCTGTTTCAAATTAAAAGCCTTCCTTGAATTGGAATAAATTCAAGCCATTTAAGAGATCAAAGCCAGCCCCCAAGTCCGCATGAAGGTGCGGCCCTCATTCCAGCTCAGCTGGTAGGGGGCAGATTAAGATTTTTCAAAGATGTTTGGACCAATTCGGTCCAAAATCAATGGATTCAGAGTATTGTCTCTCAGGGGTACAGAATAGAATTCAGAGTAAGACCGCCTGTGAGAAGATTTTTTCTCTCACACATCCCTGCAAACCCAGTAAAGGTTCAGGCTTTCCTGAAGTGTGTTTTAGACCTGGAGTTATCAGGGGTAATCATACCAGTTCCGTTTCAGGAATAGGGTCTGTGGTTTAATTCAAATCTATTCATTGTCCCAAAGAAAGAAAATTCATTCAGACTAGTTTTGGATCTAAAAATTTTGAATCAATATGTAAGAGTACCAACTTTAAAAATGGTGACTATAAGGACTATTCTGCTTTTTGTTTAGCAAGGGCATTATATGTCCACAATACACTTATAGGATGCATACCTTCATATTCCGATTCATCCAGATCACTATCAGTTCCTGAGATTCTTTTTTCTAGACAAGCATTACCAATTTGTTGCTCTTCCTTTTGGCCTAGCGACAGCTCCAAGAATCTTTTCAGAGGTTTTCGGTGCCCTACTCTCTGTAATCAGAGAACGGGGTATTGCAGTGTTCCTTATTTGGACAATATCTTGATACTTGCTCAGTCTTTACGTTCTGCAGAATCTCACACAAATCAACTAGTGTTGTTTCTTCAAAAACATGGTTGGAGGATCAATTTGCCAAAAAGTTATTGGATTCCTCAGACAAGGGTAACCTTTTTAGGTTTCCAGATATATTTAGTGTCCATGACTTTGTCTCTAACGGACAAGAGACATTTGAAATTGGTTGCAGCCTGTCGGAGCCTTCAGTCTCAGTCATTCCCTTCCGTAGCTATGTGCATGAAATTTTTAGGTCTCATAACTGCAGCATCGGACGCAATACCCTTTGCTCGTTTTCATATGAGACCTCTCCAGCTTTTTATGCTGAACCAATGGTGCAGGGATTATACAATGATATCACAATTAATATCCTTAAATCCCAATGTTCGACTATCTCTGACTTGGTGGTTAGATCACCATAGTATTGTTCTAGGGGCCTCTTTTGTTCGTCCAACCTGGACAGTGATCACAACAGATGCGAGTCTTTCACATTGGGGAGCTGTTTAGGGATCTCTGACAGCACAAGGGGTTTGAAAATCTCAAGAGGCGAGATTACCAATAAATATTTTGGAACTTAGTGGTACTCTCAGGGCTCTTCAGTTTTGGCCTCTATTGAATAGAGAACCGTTCATTTGTTTTCAGACAGACAATATCACAACTGTGGCATATGTCAATCATCAGGGTGGGACTCAGTCCTCAAGCTATGAAAGAAGTATCTTGAATACTTGTTTGGGCTGAAATCCAGCTCCTGTCTAATTTCTGCTGTTCATATCCCAGGTTTAGACAATTGGGATGCGGATTATCTCTTTCGTCAGACTTTACATCCCGGAGAGTGGTCTCTCCACCCAGATGTTTTTTCTCAATTTGTTCAGATGTGGGGTCTTCCAGAAATATATCTGATGGCATCTCATCTAAACAAGAATCTTCCCAGGTACCTGTCCAGGTCCAGAGATCCTTGGACGGAAGCAGTGGATGCGTTGACACTTCCTTGGTGTTATCAACCTGCTTATATTTTTTCGCCTCTAGTTCTTATTCCAAGAGTGATCTCCAAAATCATCATGGAACAATTGTTTGTGTTGCTGGTGGCTCCAGCATGGCCTCACAGGTTTTGGTATGCAGATCTTGTTCGGATGTCCAGTTGCCAACCTTGGCCACTTCCAATAAGACCAGACCTTCTGTCTCAAGGTCCGTTTTTCCATCATGATCTCAAATCATTAAATTTGAAGGTATGGAAATTGAACGCCTAGTGCTTAGTCATAGAGGTTTCTCTGATTCAGTGATTAATACTGTATTACAGGCTCGTAAATCTGTTTCTAGAAAGATTTATTATCGAGTTTGGAAGACTTACATTTCATGGTGTTCCTCTCATAAATTTTCTTGGCATTCTTTTAGAATTCCTAGAATTTTACAGTTTCTTCAGGATGGTTTGGATAAAGGTTTGTCTGCAAGTTCCTTGAAAGGACAAATCTCTGCTCTTTGTTTTATTCCACAGAAAAATTGCTTCACTTCCTGATATTCACTGTTTTGTACAGGCTTTGGTTCGTATCAAGCCTGTCATTAAATTAATCTCTCCTCCTTGGAGTCTTTGGTTTTGAAGGCTTTACAGGCTTCTCCATTTGAGCCTATGCATTCTTTGGACATTAAACTACTTTCTTGGAAAGTGTTGTTCCTTTTGGCCATCTCTTGTGCTAGAAGAGTTTCTGAATTATCTGCTCTCTTGTGAATCTCCTTTTCTGATTTTTCATCAGGATGAGGCGGTTTTGCGGACTTCATTTTAATTCTTACCTAAGGTTTTGAATTCTAACAACATTAATAGAGAAATTGTTGTCCCTTCTTTGTGTCCTAATTCTAAGAATTCTTTGGAGAGATCTTTACATTCTTTGGATGTGGTGAGAGCTCTGAAATATTATGTTGAAGCTACTAAAGATTTCAGGAAGACTTCTAGTCTATTTGTTATCTTTTCTGGTTCCAGGAAAGGTCAGAAGGTTACTGCCGTTTCTTTGGCATCGTGGTTAAAGCTTTTGATTCATCAAGATTATTTGAAGTCGGGTAAAGCCCCGCCTCAGAGAATTACAGCTCATTCTACTAGATCAGTTTCCACTTCTTGGGCTTTTTAGAATGAAGCTTCAGTTGATCAGATTTGCAAAGCAGCAACTTGGTCTTCTTTGCATACATTTACTAAATTCTATCATTTTGATGTATTTGCTTCTTTGGAAGCAGTTTTTGGTAGAAAAGTTATTCAGGCAGCTGCTTCAGTTTGATTCTTCTGCTGATGATTTAAGTTTTTCCTTTTATTTATGAGAATAAACTTATATTTTGGTTGTGGATTAATTTTTTTTCAGCGAATTGGCTGTTTTTATTTTATCCCTCCCTCTCTAGTGACTCTTGAGTGGAGTTCCACTTCTTGGATATTGCTATCTCATACGTCACTAGCTCATGGACTCTTGCCAATTACATGAAAGAAAACATAATTTATTTAAGAACTTACCTGATAAATTAATTTCTTTCATATTGGCAAGAGTCCATGAGAACCACCACTTTTTTATGCTGGTTATGATTTCTTTCATGTTATTAGCAAGAGTCCATGAGCTAGTGACGTATGGGATATACATTCCTACCAGGAGGGGCAAAGTTTCCCAAACCTTAAAATGCCTATAAATACACCCCTCACCACACCCACAATTCAGTTTTACAAACTTTGCCTCCCGTGGAGGTGGTGAAGTAAGTTTGTGCTAGATTCTTCGTTGATATGCGCTCCGCAGCAGGCTGGAGCCCGGTTTTCCTCTCAGCGTGCAGTGAATGTTATGGTTGGGCACTTTTATATAAAGTTCTAAATATATGTGTTTAAACATTTATTTGCCTTGATTCAGGATGTTCAATATTCCTTATTTTAGACAGTCAGTTTCATTATTTGGGATAATGCATTTGAATATTAAATTTTTCTTACCTTTAAAATTTGACTTTTTTTCCCTGTGGGCTGTTAGGCTCGCGGGGGCTGAAAATGCTTCATTTTATTGCGTCAATTTTGGCGCTGACTTTTTTGGCGCAAAAAATTTCTTAGTCATTTCCGGCGTCATACTTGTCACCGGAAGTTGTTTGTATGTGTGTCATTTTTTGACGTTTTTTTGCAGCAAAGATGTTGGCGTTACCGGATGTGGCGTCATATTTTTGGCGCCAAAGCATTTAGGCGCCAAATAGTGTGGGCGTCTTTTTTGGCGCTAAAAAATATGGGCGTCATTTTTGTCTCCACATTATTTAAGTCTCATTGTTTATTGCTTGTGGTTGCTAGAAGCTTGTTCATTGGCATTTTTTTCCCATTCCTGAAACTGTCATTTAAGGAATTTGATCAATTTTGCTTTATATGTTGTTTTTTCTATTACATATTGCAAGATGTCTCAGATTGACCCTGGATCAAAAGCTACTTCTGGAAAAACGCTTAACTGAGTTCAGTTCTACCAAAGCTAAGTTCATTTATTTTAAATGTTATATATGTTTATCTTTAGCTATGGTTTGTAATAAGTTATTATGATATACTTTTACATGCAGAATCTATTAGTATTTATGCTTTATTACCATTCTTACATCTTATGTACAAGAAATATTTAGAAGATTTATAAGAAATATTTTTCTGATTCTATTTTAAAGGCTTTGGCTGACTTTGTGCCTTCTAATAAAATTTGTAGGTCTTTTTCACTTCTTTTTTAATTATTGAAGTTTCAAATGACCAACAACATACTGTTTTATCCTTCTCTGATGATGTTTTTTCTCTTTCAGAATTTTCTTCATCAGATATTGACACTAACAAATCTACTTTTTTATTATTTTTTTATTAAAGTACATTTGTTCTTTGTTGAAAAGGTGTTGATTATTCTGGATATTAAGGTAACTAGTTCTTTAAGACTAGCTGACACTATTTCTGCTTATGTATTCTTCTGTGTTTTCAGAGGTTTTCTTTTTAATTCCTCATACTAGGGAATGGAATAGGCTGATAATTTTCTTTTATTCCTTCTTCAAAGGTTTTAAACTATATTCTTTGCCAGCAGTTAAATTCAATTTGGAGGGTTCTCTACTCCTACTAATTATGCTATTGTTTCTATAGCAAAATAGTATTTATTTTCCTTTAGATGGTTGTATCTTATTTATGGAAAATTATTTAGTTTCAGGTACTTTTCTTGGTCCTGTGATTTTTTTTGGATGTTGCAATTGCTTCATTTTTGTTCTGTTTACTTTAAGATCAAGTATCAGATTATGATTTATTTTAGCATTCTAAAAGGAACAACATTTACTAGACTAGGTGCTGTTGCATTTGTCTTGTTATTTTGCATTTATTGATTATGCAAGTCCACTGTATTGACTGTTCCTTTAATTGGACTATCATGCTAATAATTTCATTTGTGTCTTCATTTTATTAAATATTTTCGCAAATGAGGGTTTATCTATGTCTTTAGCTATTTTAGCTAGAAAAAAATTGATTTTTTTTGAAAAAAATAAAAATAAAAATCCATATTTCTTTTGTTCTAAGATAATCAATTATTTGTTTTATAATTGGTTTCAATTCTTAACTGTTACTCTGGGCTTCAAGATTGAGTTCTAAGACTAAAACTTTAAGCTTATACTAGTTTGGTTGTTCTTATTAAGGAACAAATTCCTGAATTCTTTCCCAAGTAACATGTTTATAATTGGAAATTTTTCAGTTCAAAATCAGCTCCCTATTATTGCGATGTACGTGCCGTATTCCAGTTTGGCTGGCAAGGGGCAGATTAAGACTTCTTTGAAATTTATTTGGTTCTATTCAGTCCAAATTTCTTTGATTTTATTCCAGTAAGGCTAACACTCTCTTTAAGTGTGTTTAGGTCCTATATATTTTGGGTACTGTTGAAGCATGGCTGGGCACCCATGGGGTTCAAGAGCTGCTCAGACCTGGAATCTTCTGGGGTATTTCTTCCAGTTCCATTTTTAGGAAATGGGTTTTGGAGTTTTATTCAAACTATTCTGCCTTTTTTTGGTCAGTGATAACATTATTTGTTTTCATTAGATACAATAAATGCATATTTTCATTTTTCTGTTTTCATTCAGATTATTTTCTGAGGATGCAGAATCTCATATGATTCACTTTCTCTTCAGGACATAGTTAGAGGATCTTTTTTTCAAAAGCTCTTGATTCCTCACACAAGGGTCACCTTTTTTAGGTTTCCAGATAGTTTGTGTCACTGTCTTTGTCTCTTTCAGACAAGGGACAATTTTATTGTGTTCCGTTTGTCGGTACCTTTAGTCTCTATTATTTCCTTCAGTTGCTATATATGCATAGAAGTTTTAGGTCTTATGGCCACAGCATTGGATTTAATTCCCTTTGCTCATTTTCAATAGAAAGAACCATTCCAGTCTTTTATGCTGAATTATGGTGCAGGGATTCTAGGATTTCACATTTTAAATCTTCGAATCCTAATATTTATCTCTTGATTTGATGGTTAAGATTACCATCATTTAGTTCTACAGGTCTCTTTGTTTCTTTCAACCTGGACCATGATCTCTACAGATGAGAGTTTTTTTGGTTGGGAGTCTGTCTGAGGATCTCTGTCAGCACAAGGGGTTTGGAAATCTCAGGAGGTGAGATTACCATTTGATATTTTAGAACTCCGTGTTTTCTCAGAATTTTTCAGTTAGTTTCTTTTTAAAGAAGAGACGTTTAATGTTTTTCAAACAATATCACTACTATGGTGTATGTCAATCATCAGAGTAGGACTATCAGTCCTTAGGTTGTGACAGAAGTGTCTCGGATATTAGCTTGGGCTAAATCCAGCTCCTATCTAAATTCTGTGGTTTTTTTCCCAGGTATAGATATTTGGGAAGCGGATTATCTCTGTTAATCCAGCTTTCTCCAAAATTGGTGTGTCCGGTCCACGGCGTCATCCTTAATTGTGGGAATATCTCTTCCCCAACAGGAAATGGCAAAGAGTCCCAGCAAAGCTGGCCATATAGTCCCTCCTAGGCTCCGCCCACCTCAGTCATTCTCTTTGCCGTTGCACAGGCAACATCTCCACGGAGATGGTTAAGAGTATGTGGTGTTTAAATGTAGTTTTTTTTTTTTTTTTTTTTAATTCTACTATCAAGAGTTTGTTATTTTAAAATAGTGCTGGTATGTACTATTTACTCTGAAACAGAAAAGGATGAAGATTTCTGTTTGTGAGAGGAAGATGATTTTAGCAGACAGTAACTAAAATCGATTGTTGTTTCCACATAGGACTGTTGAGATGAAGTAACTTCAGTTGGGGGAAACAGTTAGCAGACTTTTCTGCTTAAGGTATGACTAGCCATATTTCTAACAAGACTGTGTAATGCTGGAAGGCTGTCATTTCCCCTCATGGGGACCGGTACGCCATTTTCTTAGTCTCAAACAGAATAAAGGGCTTAATATGGGCTATAAAACTGGTAGACACTTTTATGGGCTAAATCGATTGCTTTATTTGGACATTTTATACATGTTTATGCTGATAATTCACACTTATAAACTTGGGGAGCGTTTTTTAACGTCAGGCACTATGTTAGACACCTTTTCCAGTCAGGGAGGGCCTTCCCAGTTGTAGGCTGAGCCTCATTTTTGCGCCATTACTGCGCAGTTGTTTTTGAGAACAAGACATGCAGATGCATGTGTGAGGACCTGAAAGTAGTTGGAAAAGTTTCTAGAAGGCGTCATTTGGTATCGTATTTCCCTCTGGGCTTGGTTAGGTCACAGCAAAAGCTGTAGCTGGGACTGTATAGGGGTTAAAATTGTTAACGGCTCCGGTTCCGTTATTTTAAGGGTTAAAGCTCTGAAAATTGGTATGCAATACTTTTAATGCTTTAAGACACTGCGGTGGAATTTTGGTAAATTTTGAACAATTCCTTCATACTTTTTCACATATTCAGTAATAAAGTGTGCTCTGTTTAAAATTTAAAGAGACAGTAACGGTTTTGTTTTAAAACGGTTTTTGTGCTTTACTGACAAGTTTAAGCCTGTTTAACATGTCTGTGCCTTCGGATAAGCTATGTTCTATATGTATGAAAGTCAATGTGTCTCCCCATTCAAAATTGTGTGATAATTGTGCCATAGCGTCCAAACAAAGTAAGGACAGTACTGCCACAGATAATGAAATTGCCCAAGATGATTCCTCAGATGAGGGGAGTAGACATGATACTACATCATCTCCTACTGTGTCTACACCAGTTTTGCCCACGCAGGAGGCCCCTAGTACATCTAGCGCGCCAATGCTTATTACCATGCAACAATTGACGGCTGTAATGGATAACTCCATAGCAAATATTTTATCCAAAATGCCTGCATATCAGAGAAAGCGCGATTGCTCTGTTTTAAACACTGAAGAGCAGGAGGGCGCTGATGATAATTGTTCTGTCATACCCTCACACCAATCTGAAGTGGCCATGAGGGAGGTTTTGTCAGATGGGGAAATTTCAGATTCAGGAAAAATTTCTCAACAAGCTGAACCTGATGTTGTGACATTTAAATTTAAATTAGAACATCTCCGCCCACTGCTTAAGGAGGTGTTATCTACTCTGGATGATTGTGACAACTTGGTCATTCCAGAGAAATTATGCAAGATGGACAAGTTTCTAGAGGTTCCGGTGCACCCCGACGCTTTTCCTATACCCAAGCGGGTGGCGGACATAGTAAATAAGGAGTGGGAGAAGCCCGGCATACCTTTTGTTCCCCCCCCCTATATTTAAGAAATTATTTCCTATGGTCGACCCCAGAAAGGACTTATGGCAGACAGTCCCTAAGGTCGAGGGGGCAGTTTCTACTCTAAACAAGCGAACTACTATTCCTATCGAGGATAGTTGTGCTTTCAAAGATCCTATGGATAAAAAATTGGAAGGTTTGCTTAAAAAGATTTTTGTACAGCAAGGTTACCTTCTACAACCCATTTTGTGCATTGTTCCTGTCACTACAGCAGCGTGGTTCTGGTTCGAGGAACTAGAAAAGTCGCTCAGTAGAGAGACTCCATATGAGGAGGTTATGGACAGAGTTCACGCACTTAAGTTGGCTAACTCTTTTATTTTAGATGCCGCTTTGCAATTAGCTAGATTAGCGGCGAAAAATTCAGGGTTTGCAATTGTGGCGCTCAGAGCGCTTTGGCTAAAGTCTTGGTCAGCGGATGTATCATCCAAGACAAAATTGCTTAACATCCCTTTCAAAGGTAAAACTCTCTTTGGGCCAGAATTGAAAGAGATTATCTCATACATCACTGGGGGAAAGGGCCACGCCCTTCCACAAGATAGGCCTTTCAAGGCCAAGAATAAGTCTAATTTTCGTTCCTTTCGCAATTTCAGGAACGGACCGGCCTCCTCTAAGCAAGAGGGTAATGCCTCACAGCCCAAACCAGCCTGGAAACCTATGCAAGGCTGGAACAAGGGTAAGCAGGCCAAGAAGCCTGCTGCTGCTAACAAAACAGCATGAAGGAGTAGCCCCCGATCTGGGACCGGATCTAGTAGGGGGCAGACTCTCTCTCTTTGCTCAGGCTTGGGCAAGAGATGTTCAGGATACCTGGGCACTAGAAATAGTTTCTCAGGGTTATCTTCTGGAATTCAGGGAACTACCCCCAAGGGGAAGGTTCCACGTGTCTCACTTATCCTTAAACCAAATAAAGAGACAGGCGTTCTTACATTGTGTAGAAGACCTGTTAAAGATGGGAGTGATACACCCTGTTCCAATGACCGAACAAGGAATGGGATTTTACTCAAATCTGTTCGTAGTTCCCAAAAAAGAGGGAACCTTCAGACCAATTCTGGATTTAAAGATCCTAAACAATTTTCTCAGGGTACCATCGTTCAAAATGGAAACCATTCGAACGATTCTACCCACTATCCAGGAAGGTCAATTTATGACTACCGTGGATCTAAAGGATGCGTACCTACATATTCCTATCCACAAAGAACATCATCAGTTCCTAAGGTTCGCCTTTCTGGACAAACATTACCAGTTTGTGGCCCTCCCATCTGGGTTAGCCACTGCTCCAAGGATTTTCACAAAGGTACTCGGGTCCCTTCTAGCGGTTCTAAGACCGAGGGGCATTGCAGTAGTACCTTACTTGGACGACATTCTAATACAAGCGTCGTCCCTTTCAAAAGCAAAGGCTCATACAGACATCGTTCTGGCCTTTCTCAGATCTCACGGATGGAAGGTGAACATATAAAAAAGTTCTCTGTCTCCGTCAACAAGAGTTCCCTTCTTGGGAACAATAATAGATTCCTTAGAAATGAGGATTTTTCTGACAGATGTCAGAAAGTCAAAACTTCTAAGCACATGTCAAGTTCTTCACTCTGTTCCACGTCCTTCCATCGCTCAGTGCATGGAAGTAGTAGGGTTGATGGTTGCAGCAATGGACATAGTTCCTTTTGCACGAATTCATCTAAGACCATTACAACTGTGCATGCTCAAACAGTGGAATGGGGACTATACAGACTTGTCTCCAGTGATTCAAGTAGATCAGAAGACCAGAGATTCACTCCGTTGGTGGCTGACCCTGCACCATCTATCCCTTGGAATGAGCTTCCGCAGACCAGAGTGGGTCATTGTCACGACCGACGCCAGTCTAGTGGGCTGGGGTGCGGTCTGGGAATTCCTGAAAGCTCAGGGACTATGGTCTCGGGAAGAGTCTCTTCTCCCGATAAACATTCTGGAACTAAGAGCGATATTCAATGCTCTCAGGGCTTGGCCTCAGCTTGCAAAGGCCAGATTCATAAGATTCCAATCAGACAACATGACGACTGTTGCGTATATCAATCATCAGGGGGGAACAAGGAGTTCCCTAGCGATGAAAGAAGTGACCAAAATAATACAATGGGCGGAGGATCACTCCTGCCATCTATCTGCGATCCACATCCCAGGTGTGGAAAACTGGGAAGCGGATTATCTGAGTCGTCAGACATTCCATCCGGGGGAGTGGGAACTCCACCCGGAGATCTTTGCCCAGTTGACTCAATTATGGGGCATTCCAGACATGGATCTGATGGCGTCTCGTCAGAACTTCAAGGTTCCTTGCTACGGGTCCAGATCCAGGGATCCCAAGGCGACTCTAGTGGATGCACTAGTAGCACCTTGGACCTTCAACCTAGCTTATGTGTTTCCACCGTTTCCTCTCATTCCCAGGCTGGTAGCCAGGATCAAACAGGAGAGGGCCTCGGTGATCTTGATAGCTCCTGCGTGGCCACGCAGGACTTGGTATGCAGACCTGGTGAATATGTCATCGGTTCCACCATGGAAGCTACCTTTGAGACAGGACCTTCTTGTTCAGGGTCCATTCGAAAATCCAAATCTGGTCTCCCTCCAGCTGACGGCTTGGAGATTGAACGCTTGATTCTATCAAAGCGTGGGTTTTCAGATTCTGTGATAGATACTCTGGTTCAGGCCAGAAAACCGGTAACTAGAAAGATTTACCATAAAATATGGAAAAGATATATCTGTTGGTGTGAATCCAAGGGATTCCCATGGAATAAGATAAAAATTCCTAAGATTCTTTTCTTTCTGCAGGAAGGTTTGGATAAAGGATTATCTGCGAGTTCTCTAAAGGGACAGATTTCTGCTTTATCTGTCTTACTTCACAAACGACTGGCAGCTGTGCCAGATGTTCAAGCATTTGTTCAGGCTCTGGTTAGGATCAAGCCTGTTTACAGACCTTTGACTCCTTCCTGGAGTCTAAATCTAGTTCTTTCAGTTCTTCAAGGGGTTCCGTTTGAACCTCTACATTCCATAGATATTAAGTTATTATCTTGGAAAGTTTTGTTTTTGGTTGCTATTTCTTCTGCTAGAAGAGTTTCAGAGTTATCTGCTCTGCAGTGTACTCCGCCCTATCTGGTGTTCCATTCAGATAAGGTTGTTTTGCATACTAAGCCTGGTTTTCTTCCAAAGGTTGTTTCCAACAAGAATATTAACCAGGAGATAGTTGTACCTTCTTTGTGTCCGAAACCAGTTTCAAAGAAGGAACGTTTGCTACACAATTTAGATGTAGTCCGTGCTCTAAAATTCTACTTAGAAGCTACAAAAGAGTTCAGACAAACTTCTTCTCTGTTTGTCGTCTATTCTGGTAAAAGGAGAGGTCAAAAAGCAACTTCTACCTCTCTTTCCTTTTGGCTTAAAAGCATCATCCGATTGGCTTATGAGACTGCCGGACGGCAGCCTCCTGAGAGAGTCACGGCTCACTCCACTAGGGCTGTGGCTTCCACATGGGCCTTCAAGAACGAGGCTTCTGTTGATCAGATATGTAAGGCAGCGACTTGGTCTTCACTGCACACTTTTGCCAAATTTTACAAATTTGATACTTTTGCTTCTTCGTAGGCTATTTTTGTGAGAGAGGTTTTGCAAGCCGTGGTGCCTTCCGTTTAGGTAACCTGATTTGCTCCCTCCCTTCATCCGTGTCCTAAAGCTTTGGTATTGGTTCCCACAAGTAAGGATGACGCCGTGGACCGGACACACCAATGTTGGAGAAAACACAATTTATGCTTACCTGATAAATTACTTTCTCCAACGGTGTGTCCGGTCCACGGCCCGCCCTGGTTTTTTTAATCAGTTCTGATGAATTATTTTCTCTAACTACAGTCACCACGGTACCATATGGTTTCTCCTATATTTTTCCTCCTGTCAGTCGGTCGAATGACTGGGGTGGGCGGAGCCTAGGAGGGACTATATGGCCAGCTTTGCTGGGACTCTTTGCCATTTCCTGTTGGGGAAGAGATATTCCCACAAGCAAGGATGATGCCGTGGACCGGACACACCGTTGGAGAAAGTAATTTATCAGGTAAGCATAAATTCTGTTTTTCCTCCGGGAGAATGGTCTCTCTTACCCAGATATGTTTTTCATCTCATCTGAATAAATAACTTCCCAGGGGCCTATTAAGGTCTGGGAATCTTCAGGCGGAAGTAGTGTATGCATTGACATTTCTTTGGAATTATCTTTTTGCCTATTTCTTTCCGCCTCTAGTAATTCTTATGGAGTATTTGTTTGTTATGCTGGTAGTTCCAGCATGGCCTCTCAGGTTTTGGTATACGAATCTCATTCAGATGGCTAGTTGCCAACGTTGGACACCTCCGTTTAAACCAGACCTTTTCTTTCTCAAGGCCATTTTTTTCCATCAGGATCTCAAATCATTAAATTTGAAGGGATGGAGATTGAACGCTTGGTTTTTAGTCATAGAGGTTTTTCTGACTCATTGATTAATACTATGTTTCAGGCTCATAAAACTGTCTCTAGAAAGATTTATATTGAGTCTGGAAGACCTACTTTTCTTGGCATTCTTTTAAAATTCATAGAATTTTATTATTTTATCAGGTTGGTTTGGATAAGGTTTTGTCTTCAGTTCTTTGTTAAGGACAAATCTCTACTCTTTCTGTTCTTTTTATTACAGAAAAGATTGCTAATCATCCTGATATGCATTGTGTTGTGCAGGCTTTGGTCCATATCACGCCTGTCATTAATTCATTAATTCAATCTCTTCTCTTTGGAGTCTCAATTTGGTACTGAGGGCTTTACAGGCTCCTCCATTTGAAACTAAGCATTTTCTGAACATTAAATTACTTTCTTGGAAAAGTATTGTTCCTTTTGGTTATTTCTTCTACTAGAAGAGTTTTTGAGTTATCTGCTCTTTTTTGTGAATATCCTTTTCTGATTTTTTATCAGGATAAGGCAGTGTTACTTCCTGATATTTATCACTTTTTTCAGGTTTTGATTCGTATCAAACCTGTCATTAAGCCAATTTCTCCTCCTTGGAGTCTTAATTGGGTTCTAAAGGTTTTTCAGGTTCTTCTATTTTGAGCATATGCTTGCTCTGGACATTCATTACTTTCATGGAAAGTATTGTTCTTTTTGGACATCTCTTCAGCTAGAACAGTTTTTGAATGATCTGTTCTTTCTTGTGAATCTCCTTGTTCTGATTTTTCATCAGGATAAGGTGTTTTTTTGTCCTCATTTCAGTTTTCACCTAAGTTGTGAATTCTAACAACATTAGTGGAGGAATTATTGTCTTTTTCCTTGTGTCCTAATCCTAAGAATTCTTTGGTAAGATTCGTACATTCTTTAGGATGTGGTAAGAGTTTTGAAATATGTTGAAGCTACTCAGATTTCAGACAGACTTCTAGTCTATTTGTTATCTTTTTTTTGGTTTTAGGAAGGTCAGAAGGCTTCTGCCATTTCTTTGCCATCTTGGTTAAGCTTTTGATTCATTATGCTTATTTGGAGTCAAATTATTCCCCGTTTCAGAGGATTATGGCTCTTTTTACTAGGTCAGTTTCTACTTCCTAGGCTTTTTAAGAATGAAGCTTCTGTTGATCAAATTTGCAAAGCAATGACTTGGTCTTCTTTGCATACTTTTACTAATTCTACCATTTTGATGTTTTCTCTTCTTTAGAAGCAGTTTTTGGTAGAATAGTACTTTAGGCAGCTGTTTCAGTTTGATTCTTCTGCTTATAATTTCAGTTTTTTTCATTATTAAAATTGAAACTTTTGATTTGGGTAGTGGATTAATTTTTCAGCGGAATTGGCTGTCGTTATTTTGTCCCTCCCTCTCTAGTGACTCTTGCGTGGAAGTTCCACATCTTGGGTATTTATATCCCATACGTCACTAGCTCATGGACTCTTGCTAATTACATGAAAGAAAACATAATTTATGTAAGAACTTACCTGATAAATTCATTTCTTTCATATTAGCAAGAGCCCATGAGGCCCACCCTTTTTTGTGGTGGTTATGATTTCTCCAACATAGGTGTGTCCGGTCCACGGCGTCATCCTTACTTGTGGGATATTCTCTTCCCCAACAGGAAATGGCAAAGAGCCCAGCAAAGCTGGTCACATGATCCCTCCTAGGCTCCGCCTACCCCAGTCATTCTCTTTGCCGTTGTACAGGCAACATCTCCACGGAGATGGCTTAGAGTTTTTTAGTGTTTAACTGTAGTTTTTTTTATTCAATCAAGAGTTTGTTATTTTAAAATAGTGCTGGTATGTACTATTTACTCTGAAACAGGAAAGAGATGAAGATTTCTGTTTGTAAGAGGAAAATGATTTTAGCAACCGTTACTAAAATCCATGGCTGTTCCACACAGGACTGTTGAGAGGAATTAACTTCAGTTGGGGGAACAGTGAGCAGTCTTTTGCTGCTTGAGGTATGACACATTCTAACAAGACGATGTAATGCTGGAAGCTGTCATTTTCCCTATGGGATCCGGTAAGCCATTTTTATTCAGACAGTAAATAAGGGCTTCACAAGGGCTTATTAAGACTGTAGACATTTTCTGGGCTAAATCGATTCATATATACACATATTTAGCCTTGAGGAATCATTTAATCTGGGTATTTTTGTAAAATAATATCGGCAGGCACTGTTTTAGACACCTTATTCTCTAGGGGCTTTCCCTAATCATAGGCAGAGCCTCATTTTCGCGCCGGTATTGCGCACTTGTTTTTGAGAAGCATGACATGCAGTCGCATGTGTGAGGAACTCTGATACATAGAAAAGACTTTCTGAAGGCGTCATTTGGTATCGTATTCCCCTTTGGGCTTGGTTGGGTCTTAGCAAAGCAGATACCAGGGACTGTAAAGGGGTTAAAGATAAAAACGGCTCCGGTTCCGTTATTTTAAGGGTTAAAGCTTCCAAATTTGGTGTGCAATACTTTTAAGGCTTTAAGACACTGTGGTGAAATTTTGGTGAATTTTGAACAATTCCTTCATACTTTTTCGCAATTGCAGTAATAAAGTGTGTTCAGTTTAAAATTTAAAGTGACAGTAACGGTTTTATTTTAAAACGTTTTTTGTACTTTGTTATCAAGTTTATGCCTGTTTAACATGTCTGAACTACCAGATAGACTGTGTTCTGAATGTGGGGAAGCCAAGGTTCCTTCTCATTTAAATAGATGTGATTTATGTGACACTGAAAATGATGCCCAAGATGATTCCTCAAGTGAGGGGAGTAAGCATGGTACTGCATCATTCCCTCCTTCGTCTACACCAGTCTTGCCCACTCAGGAGGCCCCTAGTACATCTAGCGCGCCAATACTCCTTACTATGCAACAATTAACGACTGTAATGGATAATTCTATCAAAAACATTTTAGCCAAAATGCCCACTTATCAGCGCAAGCGCGACTGCTCTGTTTTAGATACTGAAGAGCATGGGGACGCTGATGATAATGGTTCTGAAATGCCCCTACACCAGTTTGAGGGGGCCAGGGAGGTTTTGTCTGAGGGAGAAATTTCAGATTCAGGGAAAATTTCTCAACAAGCTGAACCCGATGTGATTACATTTAAATTTAAGTTGGAACATCTCCGCGCTCTGCTTAAGGAGGTATTATCCACTCTGGATGATTGTGAGAATTTGATCATCCCAGAGAAACTATGTAAAATGGACAAGTTCCTAGAGGTCCCGGGGCTCCCAGAAGCTTTTCCTATACCCAAGCGGGTGGCGGACATTGTAAATAAAGAATGGGAAAGGCCCGGTATACCTTTCGTCCCTCCCCCCATATTTAAAAAATTGTTTCCTATGGTCGACCCCAGAAAGGACTTATGGCAGACAGTCCCCAAGGTCGAGGGAGCGGTTTCTACTTTAAACAAACGCACCACTTTACCCATAGAAGATAGTTGTGCTTTCAAAGATCCTATGGATAAAAAATTAGAAGGTTTGCTTAAAAAGATGTTTGTTCAGCAAGGTTACCTTCTACAACCAATTTCATGCATTGTCCCTGTCACTACAGCCGCGTGTTTCTGGTTCGATGAGCTAGTAAAGGCGATCGATAGTGATTCTCCTCCTTATGAGGAGATTATGGACAGAATCCGTGCTCTCAAATTGGCCAATTCTTTCACCCTAGACGCCACTTTGCAATTGGCTAGGTTAGCGGCGAAAAATTCTGGGTTTGCTATTGTGGCGCGCAGAGCGCTTTGGTTGAAATCTTGGTCAGCGGATGCGTCTTCCAAGAACAAACTACTTAACATTCCTTTCAAGGGGAAAACGCTGTTTGGCCCTGACTTGAAAGAGATTATCTCTGATATCACTGGGGGTAAGGGCCACGCCCTTCCTCAGGATAGGTCTTTCAAGGCCAAAAATAAACCTAATTTTCGTCCCTTTCGTAGAAACGGACCAGCCCCAAGTGCTACGTCCTCTAAGCAAGAGGGTAATACTTCTCAAGCCAAGCCAGCCTGGAGACCAATGCAAGGCTGGAACAAGGGAAAGCAGGCCAAGAAACCTGCCACTGCTACCAAGACAGCATGAAATGTTGGCCCCCGATCCGGGACCGGATCTGGTGGGGGGCAGACTCTCTCTCTTTGCTCAGGCTTGGGCAAGAGATGTTCTGGATCCTTGGGCACTAGAAATAGTCTCCCAAGGTTATCTTCTGGAATTCAAGGGGCTTCCCCCAAGGGGGAGGTTCCACAGGTCTCAATTGTCTTCAGACCATATAAAGAGACAGGCATTCTTACATTGTGTAGAAGACCTGTTAAAAATGGGAGTGATTCATCCTGTTCCATTAGGAGAACAAGGGATGGGGTTCTACTCCAATCTGTTCATAGTTCCCAAAAAAGAGGGAACGTTCAGACCAATCTTAGATCTCAAGATCTTAAACAAGTTTCTCAAGGTTCCATCGTTCAAAATGGAAACCATTCGAACAATTCTTCCTTCCATCCAGGAAGGTCAATTCATGACCACGGTGGATTTAAAGGATGCGTATCTACATATTCCTATCCACAAGGAACATCATCGGTTCCTAAGGTTCGCATTCCTGGACAAGCATTACCAGTTCGTGGCGCTTCCTTTCGGATTAGCCACTGCTCCAAGGATTTTCACAAAGGTACTAGGGTCCCTTCTAGCGGTACTAAGACCAAGGGGCATTGCAGTAGTTCCTTACTTGGACGACATTCTGATTCAAGCGTCGTCCCTTCCTCAAGCAAAGGCTCACACGGACATAGTCCTGGCCTTTCTCAGATCTCACGGATGGAAAGTGAACGTGGAAAAGAGTTCTCTATCTCCGTCGACAAGGGTTCCCTTCTTGGGAACAATAATAGACTCCTTAGAAATGAGGATTTTTCTGACAGAGGCCAGAAAAACAAAACTTCTAAACTCTTGTCAAACACTTCATTCCGTTCCTCTTCCTTCCATAGCGCAGTGCATGGAAGTAATAGGTTTGATGGTAGCGGCAATGGACATAGTTCCTTTTGCGCGCATTCATCTAAGACCATTACAACTGTGCATGCTCAGTCAGTGGAATGGGGACTATACAGACTTGTCTCCGAAGATACAAGTAAATCAGAGGACCAGAGACTCACTCCATTGGTGGCTGTCCCTGGACAACCTGTCACAAGGGATGACCTTCCGCAGACCAGAGTGGGTCATTGTCACGACCGACGCCAGTCTGATGGGCTGGGGCGCGGTCTGGGGACCCCTGAAAGCTCAGGGTCTTTGGTCTCGGGAAGAATCTCTTCTACCGATAAATATTCTGGAACTGAGAGCGATATTCAATGCTCTCAAGGCTTGGCCTCAGCTAGCAAAGGCCAAGTTCATACGGTTTCAATCAGACAACATGACGACTGTTGCGTACATCAACCATCAGGGGGAACAAGGAGTTTCCTGGCGATGGAAGAAGTGACCAAAATCATTCAATGGGCGGAGACTCACTCCTGCCACCTATCTGCAATCCACATCCCAGGAGTGGAAAATTGGGAAGCAGATTTTCTGAGTCGTCAGACATTACATCCGGGGGAGTGGGAACTCCATCCGGAAATCTTTGCCCAAATTACTCAACTGTGGGGCATTCCAGACATGGATCTGATGGCCTCTCGTCAGAACTTCAAGGTTCCTTGCTACGGGTCCAGATCCAGGGATCCCAAGGCGACTCTAGTAGATGCACTAGTAGCACCTTGGACCTTCAAACTAGCTTATGTTTTCCCGCCGTTTCCTCTCATCCCCAGGCTGGTAGCCAGGATCAATCAAGAGAGGGCGTCGGTGATCTTGATAGCTCCTGCGTGGCCACGCAGGACTTGGTATGCAGATCTGGTGAATATGTCATCGGCTCCACCATGGAAGCTACCTTTGAGACGAGACCTTCTTGTTCAAGGTCCGTTCGAACATCCGAATCTGATCTCACTCCAGCTGACTGCTTGGAGATTGAACGCTTGATCTTATCAAAACGAGGGTTCTCAGATTCTGTTATTGATACTCTTGTTCAGGCCAGAAAGCCTGTAACTAGAAAAATTTACCACAAAATATGGAAAAAATATATCTGTTGGTGTGAATCTAAAGGATTCCCTTGGGACAAGGTAAAGATTCCTAAGATTATATCCTTTCTTCAAGAAGGATTGGAGAAAGGATTATCTGCAAGTTCCTTGAAGGGACAGATTTCTGCCTTGTCTGTGTTACTTCACAAAAAGCTGGCAGCTGTGCCAGATGTTCAAGCCTTTGTTCAGGCTCTGGTTAGAATCAAGCCTGTTTACAAACCTTTGACTCCTCCTTGGAGTCTCAACTTAGTTCTTTCAGTTCTTCAGGGGGTTCCGTTTGAACCCTTACATTCCGTTGATATTAAGTTATTATCTTGGAAAGTTTTGTTTTTGGTTGCAATTTCTTCTGCTAGAAGAGTTTCAGAATTATCTGCTCTGCAGTGTTCTCCTCCTTATCTGGTGTTCCATGCAGATAAGGTGGTTTTACGTACTAAACCTGGTTTTCTTCCAAAAGTTGTTTCTAACAAAAACATTAACCAGGAGATAGTCGTACCTTCTTTGTGTCCGAAACCAGTTTCGAAGAAGGAACGTTTGTTGCACAATTTGGATGTTGTTCGCGCTCTAAAATTCTATTTAGATGCTACAAAGGATTTTAGACAAACATCTTCCTTGTTTGTTGTTTATTCTGGTAAAAGGAGAGGTCAAAAACAACTTCTACCTCTCTCTCTTTTTGGATTAAAAGCATCATCAGATTGGCTTATGTGACTGCCGGACGGCAGCCTCCTGAAAGAATCACAGCTCATTCCACTAGGGCTGTGGCTTCCACATGGGCCTTCAAGAACGAGGCTTCTGTTGATCAGATATGTAGGGCAGCGACTTGGTCTTCACTGCACTCTTTTACCAAATTTTACAAGTTTGATACTTTTGCTTCTTCTGAGGCTATTTTTGGGAGAAAGGTTTTGCAAGCCGTGGTGCCTTCCATTTAGGTGACCTGATTTGCTCCCTCCCTTCATCCGTGTCCTAAAGCTTTGGTATTGGTTCCCACAAGTAAGGATGACGCCGTGGACCGGACACACCTATGTTGGAGAAAACAGAATTTATGTTTACCTGATAAATTACTTTCTCCAACGGTGTGTCCGGTCCACGGCCCGCCCTGGTTTTTTAATCAGGTCTGATAATTTATTTTCTTTGACTACAGTCACCACGGTATCATATGGTTTCTCCTATGCAAATATTCCTCCTTAACGTCGGTCGAATGACTGGGGTAGGCGGAGCCTAGGAGGGATCATGTGACCAGCTTTGCTGGGCTCTTTGCCATTTCCTGTTGGGGAAGAGAATATCCCACAAGTAAGGATGACGCCGTGGACCGGACACACCGTTGGAGAAAGTAATTTATCAGGTAAACATAAATTCTGTTTTTTTTGTATAAAGCACAATTATTCCAATTCCTTATTTTTTTGATGCTTTCGCTCTTTTCTTATCACCCCACTTCTTGGCTATGCGTTAAACTGAATTGTGGGTGTGGTGAGGGGTGTATTTATAGGCATTTTAAGGTTTGGGAAACTTTGCCCCTCCTGGTAGGAATGTATATCCCATACGTCACTAGCTCATGGACTCTTGCCAATATGAAAGAAATTAATTTATCAGGTAAGTTCTTACATAAATTATATATATATATATATATATATATATATATATATATATATATATATATATATATATATATCTATATATATATATATATATATATATATATATATATATATATATATATATCTATATATATATATATATATATATCTCTTTCCATAAGGCAGGGAGAGTCTTCATTCCTTACTTCATTCCTTACTGTTGGAAAATACATCACCTGGCCACCAGGAGGAGGCAAAGACACCCCAGCCAAAGGCTTAAATATCCCTCCCACGTCCCCTATTCCCCAGTCATTCTTTGCCTTTCATCACTATAGGAGGTGGCAGAAGTGTCAGAAGATTTGGATAGTTAAGCATGGGTATGTTCCCTTCGAGAAAGGACTCTGGGTTTAAGTAATCATGTCAACCTCTCAGTGAGAGTATTGATGAAAGTTAGAGTCTGGAGATGCAGGGAAAGTTTTTCTGCGAACCCATCCAGACTGTCGTTAACAGCTCCTGAGCAATCAGTGTTGACGAGTTTCACTGCTTGCTTCTACACACTCAAGTCCATGTCAAAGCGCTGCTGCAAGACTGTCACACTTAAACTGACAGTATACACTTAATTTCATTTAACTGCATGTAATAGACACTACTATAAAGAATAAGATGCACAGATACTGATATAATAATCCAGTATAAAACTGTTTAAAAACTTACTTAGAAGCTGTCAGTTTGGCTCTGTTGAAAAGGTAGCTGGAAAGCCCACTGCAAGTGGCAAATAAGACACCACCCCCCTCCCCCTTCTTTTGCATATGAAAAGACCCTTTACACAAACAGGAGCAAGCTGGAGAAGGTAGCTGACGGTAATTCACATAAAACTTTGGGGCTTGGTTAGGAGTCTGAAAATCAGAGCAATGTTATTTAAAAATAAGCAAAACTATACATTTATTTTAAAAAAAAAAACTTTATGGGCTATATAAATAGATCTACAAAACATGTATGCAAAGAAAAAATGAGTGTATAATGTCCCTTTAAGAGGTTGTGTCTGTTCCACAGCATGGATCCTGGTGGGTAAAACCATTTTTTATATATAAATTTAAGGCACAAGGTCTGTGGACTCAGGAGTCCTCCTCCCTTCTGTTCAATATTTTGGAACTCTGGGCAATCTAATTGATTTATTTGACCATATAACTAAAATAATAGACCAGGGAGGAACTGTAGATATTGCATATCTAGACTTTAGCAAAGCATTTGGCACCGTCTGACAAAACAAACTTATTCACAAAATGTATTGCCTTGGAATAGATGCTAAGGTTGTTAAATGGGTAGAATGCTGGCTTAAAGATTGACAGGGTTTCAATTAATGGAGTACATTTAAATGAGGCATCAGTTACTAGTGTTGTTCCCCAAGAGTCAGTTCTTGGGTCTGTTTTGTTTAACATGTTAATAAGTGCTATTGGAAGTGGGCTTAAGCTAATTTTTTTCTTTGCATAAATGTTTTTTAGATGATCTATTTATAAAGCCCATAAAGTTTTTTTTTTTTTTAAATGTATAATTTCTTTCATGTAATTAGCAAGAGTCCATGAGCTAGTGACGTATGGGATATACATTCCTACCAGGAGGGGCAAAGTTTCCCAAACCTCAAAATGCCTACAAATACACCCCTCACCACACCCACAATTCAGTTTTACAAACTTTGCCTCCGATGGAGGTGGTGAAGTAAGTTTGTGCTAGATTCTACGTTGATATGCGCTCCGCAGCAAGTTGGAGCCCGGTTTTCCTCTCAGCGTGCAGTGAATGTCAGAGGGATGTGAGGAGAGTATTGCCTATTTGAATGCAGTGATCTCCTTCTACGGGGTCTATTTCATAGGTTCTCTGTTATCGGTCGTAGAGATTCATCTCTTACCTCCCTTTTCAGATCGACGATATACTCTTATATATACCATTACCTCTGCTGATTCTCGTTTCAGTACTGGTTTGGCTATCTGCTATATGTAGATGAGTGTCCTGGGGTAAGTAAGTCTTATTTTCTGTGACACTCCAAGCTATGGTTGGGCACTTTGTTTATAAAGTTCTAAATATATGTATTCAAACATTTATTTGCCTTGACTCAGAATGTTCAACTTTCCTTATTTTCAGACAGTCAGTTTCATATTTGGGATAATGCATTTTAATTTAACATTTTTCTTACCTTAAAATTTGACTTTTTCCCTGTGGGCTGTTAGGCTCGCGGGGGCTGAAAATGCTTCATTTTATTGCGTCATTCTTGGCGCGAACTTTTTTGGCGCAAGAATTCTATTTCCGTTTCCGGCGTCATACGTGTCGCCGGAAGTTGCGTCATTTTTTGACGTTATTTTGCGCCAAAAATGTCGGCGTTCCGGATGTGGCGTCATTTTTGGCGCCAAAAAGCATTTAGGCGCCAAATAATGTCGGCGTCTTATTGGGCGCGAAAAAATATGGGCGTCGCTTTTGTCTCCACATTATTTAAGTCTCATTTTTTATTGCTTCTGGTTGCTAGAAGCTTGTTCTTTGGCATTTTTTTCCCTTTCCTGAAACTGTCATTTAAGGAATTTGATCAATTTTGCTTTATATATATGTTGTTTTTTCTCTTACATATTGCAAGATGTCTCACGTTGCATCTGAGTCAGAAGATACTACAGGAAAATCGCTGTCAAGTGCTGAATCTACCAAAGCTAAGTGTATCTGCTGTAAACTTTTGGTAGCTATTCCTCCAGCTGTTGTTTGTATTGATTGTCATGACAAACTTGTTAAAGCAGATAATATTTCCTTTAGTAAAGTACCATTGCCTGTTGCAGTTCCTTCAACATCTAAGGTGCAGAATGTTCCTGATAATATAAGAGATTTTGTTTCTGAATCCATAAAGAAGGCTATGTCTGTTATTTCTCCTTCTAGTAAACGTAAAAAATCTTTTAAAACTTCTCTCCCTACAGATGAATTTTTAAATGAACATCATCATTCTGATTCTGATGATTCCTCTGGTTCAGAGGATTCTGTCTCAGAGGTTGATGCTGATAAATCTTCATATTTATTTAAAATGGAATTTATTCGTTCTTTACTTAAAGAAGTACTAATTGCTTTAGAAATAGAGGATTCTGGTCCTCTTGATACTAATTCTAAACGTTTAGATAAGGTATTTAAAGCTCCTGTGGTTATTCCAGAAGTTTTTCCTGTTCCTAATGCTATTTCTGCAGTAATTTCCAAAGAATGGGATAATTTGGGTAATTCATTTACTCCTTCTAAACGTTTTAAGCAATTATATCCTGTGCCGTCTGACAGATTAGAATTTTGGGACAAGATCCCTAAAGTTGATGGGGCTATTTCTACCCTTGCTAAACGTACTACTATTCCTACGTCAGATGGTACTTCGTTTAAGGATCCTCTAGATAGGAAAATTGAATCCTTTCTAAGAAAAGCTTATCTGTGTTCAGGTAATCTTCTTAGACCTGCTATATCTTTGGCTGATGTTGCTGCAGCTTCAACTTTTTGGTTGGAAACTTTAGCGCAACAAGTAACACATCGTGATTCTCATGATATTATTATTCTCCTTCAGCATGCTAATAATTTTATCTGTGATGCCATTTTTGATATTATCAGAGTTGATGTCAGGTTTATGTCTCTAGCTATTTTAGCTAGAAGAGCTTTATGGCTTAAAACTTGGAATGCTGATATGGCTTCTAAATCAACTTTACTTTCCATTTCTTTCCAGGGTAACAAATTATTTGGTTCTCAGTTGGATTCCATTATTTCAACTGTTACTGGTGGGAAAGGAACTTTTTTACCACAGGATAAAAAATCTAAAGGTAAAAACAGGGCTAATAATCGTTTTCGTTCCTTTCGTTTCAACAAAGAACAAAAGCCTGATCCTTCATCCTCAGGAGCGGTTTCAGTTTGGAGACCATCTCCAGTCTGGAATAAATCCAAGCCAGCTAGAAAGGCAAAGCCTGCTTCTAAGTCCACATGAAGGTGCGGCCCTCATTCCAGCTCAGCTGGTAGGGGGCAGGTTACGTTTTTTCAAGGAAATTTGGATCAATTCTGTTCACAATCTTTGGATTCAGAGCATTGTTTCAGAAGGGTACAGAATTGGTTTCAAGTTGAGACCTCCTGCAAAGAGATTTTTTCTTTCCCGTGTCCCAGTAAATCCAGTAAAAGCTCAAGCATTTCTGAAATGTGTTTCAGATCTAGAGTTGACTGGAGTAATTATGCCAGTTCCAGTTCCGGAACAGGGGATGGGGTTTTATTCAAATCTCTTCATTGTACCAAAGAAGGAGAATTCTTTCAGACCAGTTCTGGATCTAAAAATATTGAATCGTTATGTAAGGATACCAACGTTCAAGATGGTAACTGTAAGGACTATCTTACCTTTTGTTCAGCAAGGGAATTATATGTCCACAATAGATTTACAGGATGCATATCTGCATATTCCGATTCATCCAGATCATTATCAGTTCCTGAGATTCTCGTTTCTGGACAAGCATTACCAATTTGTGGCTCTGCCGTTTGGCCTAGCTACAGCTCCAAGAATTTTTACAAAGGTTCTCGGTGCCCTGTTGTCTGTAATCAGAGAACAGGGTATTGTGGTATTTCCTTATTTGGACGATATCTTGGTACTTGCTCAGTCTTTACATTTAGCAGAATCTCATACGAATTGACTGTTGTTTCTTCAAGATCATGGTTGGAGGATCAATTTACCAAAAAGTTCTTTGATTCCTCAGACAAGGGTAACTTTTCTGGGTTTCCAGATGGATTCAGTGTCCATGACTCTGTCTTTAACAGACAAGAGACGTCTAAAGTTGATTGCAGCTTGTCGAAACCTTCAGTCACAATCATTCCCTTCGGTAGCCTTATGCATGGAAATTCTAGGTCTTATGACTGCTGCATCGGACGCGATCCCCTTTGCTCGTTTTCATATGCGACCTCTTCAGCTCTGTATGCTGAAGCAATGGTGCAAGGATTACACGAAGATATCTCAATTAATATCTTTAAAACCAATTGTTCGACACTCTCTAACATGGTGGACAGATCACCATCGTTTAATTCAGGGGGCTTCTTTTGTGCTTCCGACTTGGACTGTAAGTTCAACAGATGCAAGTCTCACAGGTTGGGGAGCTGTGTGGGGATCTCTGACGGCACAAGGAGTTTGGGAATCTCAGGAGGTGAGATTACCGATCAATATTTTGGAACTCCGTGCAATTTTCAGAGCTCTTCAGTTTTGGCCTCTTCTGAAGAGAGAATCGTTCATTTGTTTTCAGACAGACAATGTCACAACTGTAAAAAAGGAAATGTAAACTGGCACTACACACATAAGCTAAGTAAGGAAAAGAATCTGTGAAACAGATTCCGGTGCTGTCCCTTAAATTAATATTAACAGGAGAGAGACAGAAAAGACAGGGGCTTAAATAGCACTCATCCTTACTAATTATTCGATTTAATATTAGAGGTTAAAAATAGGGTAGTACATCCCTAATAAATCCTAAACCCACTACCATAGATACAAAAAGCAAAAACAAACACCAAACCGACAGTCACTTTTCTGTTTCCTGGCCGATAACAGGAGACGTCGGCATCAGGTGGCTGAAGTGACTGTACAGTATTGGAGTAAAGTAATTAAAACAAACGCGTTTCGGCTAATATATAGCCTTTATCAATGCTATACTTTACAGTGTCAAATCGTTTAAGCCGAAGCTCAAGCGTGTATGGCCTTATATACTGGTCTATAGCTTCACAATCCGCCAATCCAAAGTGTCAAGAGGGAAACGCCTACGTATTGTCCAATTGTATTGTGCGGCTAGAAAACACCCTCCGTTTTGACTACTGTGTATGGCTAAGGAGTGTTACTTCCGCTATAACCTACACGCTCATTGGATGACTAAAAAGACCTATCACATGTGCCTGATTCTATGGTACCAATGTTGCGATCATAATGTCCTGTCAGGGAAACAAAAATATGCTTTTAAACACGATCGGTTATTTATAAAGCATCACTATGTGACACAACTGTATCATGTGGATGAATTAGTAGCGATCGTGATAAGCATAACAGTACACTGATGCGGACGTCTTAAAAACAACCAAATTACATCAGGATCCAACTGAACACACTATAAGTTTGTCAGATACAGGAACATACCAATTATAGTTATTTATATATTACTGGAGTATCCTATATCGTAAAAAGTGCGACTAAGTATTATATTAATAAATTACAATTGGATTTCAGGTTAGATGGTAAGTATTAAGACTATGATCATAAGCCTGAGCAGCAGTGTCAGTATGTAACATTAAAGCTTTATTATAATTGACATTTTTCCACTAAGAACACAGTATCATTCCTACTTTTAACAGTAATGCAGATAATTGTGTACATCCCTTTATACTCGTATCCATATACGTAGTATTAATGAATTTATGAGGATATTAAAATCACTTCCGAATAGGACTGCATCTGTATATATGAGGATATTTAGATATATGTATATAGTGATCATTAATTCAATAATTCAAAGTATGTAAAGTATGTTACAGCTGACATAAGCTCAATATAATGCCATTATGGGTCATGTCATTAAGATACCGACATAACCGTAACGGACTCGGTTACCATATATAAAAAGGGGCATTAGGTGGTCTAAAAGTAATCCAATTAGATATACACCCAGTAATTATTATACTCATTCATACCATTAGGCATGACGGTATTCAGATTAAAAACCCACTTAGTTTCCATCTGTAATAATTTATTCTCAGTACTTCCCCCTCTTATTCCAGGCTTAAGTCTTTCCAAACCCCAACATTTTAAAGCATTGGTTTTTCCATTATGGGCATGTAGAAAGTGTCTCGCGACACTTGTGATTTGTTTATGTCTATCCACATCCCTCTGGGCAGTCCTTATATTACTAAGATGTTCTGTAATACGTGTTCCCATACTCCTTGTTGTCATGCCAACATAGTATAAATTACAGCTGCAAGAGATACAGTAGATGACATTAGTGCTCTGGCAGTTAATATGTTGTCTAATTTTACACGTATTACCAAATCTATCCACTATTGTTTGTTTTTTAACCATATGCTGGCATATTGAACAGTGCCCACACGCGATATAACCCTCATATATAGGTGATTTGTTAGCATTTCTGTCATAATGGCTTGTTATAAGCGTATCCCTGATATTGTTTGCTCGCCTATATGTTAATAGCGGTCTATCTGGTAGCAATGGTTTCAATAGTTCGTCTCTGGTAAGGACATGCCAATGTTGTTGTAAAATGTTGGTAATTTTATCACTTTGTGTGGAATATGTAGTGATACATCGCAGGGGAGTATTGTTTTCTTTAACTTTAGGAGTTAATAACTCTCTCCTATCCTTTTGAAGTGCTCTGTTATAGGCTTTAGCCAATGATTTTCTAGAGTAGCCTCTTTCAAGTAGTCTCTTTCTTAGATCATGTGCAGCTTTTTTGAAACTGTCTAATGTACTACAATTTCTACGCAGGCGAGTATATTCCCCCATGGGTAACCCTTTGATTGTTGCAGGATGATGGTAACTGCTTGCATGTAGTATATTGTTAGTAGACGTGGGCTTTCTGTATGCATTTGTTTCAATTGAGCTGCCTTTCTTGTGGATAGTAAGATCTAGAAATTCTACTTTAGATTTTTGTATAGTAGATGTTAAAAATAATCCAAATGGATTATCATTAAGGATATCAATGAAATCTGTGAGGAGGTTCTCAGGGCCATTCCATATAAATAGAATGTCATCTATATATCTGGACCAGTGGGAGACATATTGGGTAAAGTGTTTTAGGTTTTCATTAAACACTACTGTTTCCTCCCACCAGCCCAGATATATATTCGCATATGTGGGTGCACATGAGGTGCCCATGGCAGTCCCACAAATCTGCAAATAGAATTTATCATCGAAAACGAAGAAGTTGTGTGTTAATATAAATTCTATCATATTAAGCAGAAATTCTTTAACCTCCTCACTCATACTGGTGTTTTTGTTTAGATAGTATGAAACCGCTTTACACCCCCAGTGTGTTTTTATACTGGTGTAGAGTGATTCTACATCGCATGACACTAATACAGAGTTAGTATCAATACTGATCTCATTGATTTTATTAAGTAGATGCATTGTGTCTCGGGTATGAGATGGTAATGAATCTACAATATATCTTAAACGTGCATCTACATATTTGCTTGCTTTTTCTGTAAGGGAGCCGATCCCAGACACTATCGGCCTTCCTGGTGGCTTGTGTATGTCTTTATGTATTTTCGGCAGCAAATATAATGTGGCTGTTTTTGGTTCTTTGACTTCTAGAAATTTGTATTCCTTTTGATCTATAATTCCATTAGTAAAGGCTGAATGAATAAGTGTATTATAACTATTCAAAAACATATCTGTAGGGTTACACAGAAGTGCCTTATAATTTGAAGGGTTATTTAGCTGGCGTGATGCTTCCTCACGATACATAGTATCTGGCCAAATAACAATATTACCTCCCTTGTCACTATTCTTTATTTGTATTCCTTTCATATTTTTTAGCTGTTTTAGTGCCAAACATTCTCCCTTTGTCAGGTTGTGATTAGTATCTCCATCATTACCTTGTATTTCTAGGATGTCTTGGCATACTAAATTAAGAAAGGTTAATGTGTTATGTGACGTGGTGTTAGGGGGTACAAATTTGGATTTGGCTTTGAGAATTTTACGCCAGCTACTATTATCCTCTTCAGAAGTAGTACTAATGGTTTGATCTAAAAGGGCAATTAAATCATTGATAGCCGTTTGATCACTCGCATTTAGGGTGTTGGTTTCTGAGTTACTAAAGTATTTCTTCAAAAGAATTTTGCGAGTAAAAAGGTGTATATCTTTAATGGCTTCGAATTTGTTGAATTTAGGTGTGGGTATGAACGACAGGCCTCTTTTTAGGACTGATATCTGATCATTAGTAAGAGTTAAATTAGAAAGATTAATAATATTAAGTTCAGGACTATTTACTTCTTCTTGTGTTGTGGTTTGTAATTGAACCTGACTTGTCTCCTGGTTCTGGGTTTTGTGCTTGCGGCCCCTTCGTGTTCTACGCCTAAAGGGATGTTTGTATTCACTTTATGAGGTACAATTCTATTTTTCAAGATAGTTTTTGGTAGAGTCTCACCATCAGAAACTTCAGCATCAGTACTATCTCCTTCCTTATCTGAATTGTCTATATCTAGACTGGCTGTTTTGTTCTGACCCCATGTGTATATTGTGTCTGAGGAATAGTCATTGAGGTCCCTGTCAATTTTGCGTTCTTTCCTTTCAGAGATATACCGTGCAAATTTCTCAACCTCTCCCTTGGTTTTATTATATGACTTTTGAAATTCCTCATTACATTCATATTGTTTGAGTTCATCACATAGTTTAGATATGCCCTCATTAATTTCATTTAGTTTGTCTAATTCATGTTCTGTTAAATATCCCATCAGTTTGAGTGAGCATTCAGTTAGTGCACTTTCCCATTTTAGTTTGAATTCAGGTTTATAGTCACTAAAAGACGGAAATAATTTTAATCTTAGACCCCTAGGAATGACATTATTGTCTTTATAGAAATTGTACATTCCTATGTTCCACTGTTTTTTAATTTGTTTCCTCCTAAATTTCTTTAGGTCTTTTAATGAATCAAACCATTCCATAATATTATTATTCTCAGTGGTACTTTTGTTTTTTAACTCAGCAGTAAGATTAGTTATATCATTAGTCCATTGGAGCATTTCTGCTCCTAAATCAAAAGAGGCCATAGTTCGGAATTTAGAATGTGTGTGCTCAAGTTCAAAAGAAAAATGTGAGTGCAATTCTCACATTGAGATACAATACTAAAAAGGAAATGTAAACTGGCACTACACACATAAGCTAAGTAAGGAAAAGAATCTGTGAAACAGATTCCGGTGCTGTCCCTTAAATTAATATTAACAGGAGAGAGACAGAAAAGACAGGGGCTTAAATAGCACTCATCCTTACTAATTATTCGATATAAAATTAATATACTTTAATATTAGAGGTTAAAAATAGGGTAGTACATCCCTAATAAATCCTAAACCCACTACCATAGATACAAAAAGCAAAAACAAACACCAAACCGACAGTCACTTTTCTGTTTCCTGGCCGATAACAGGAGACGTCGGCATCAGGTGGCTGAAGTGACTGTACAGTATTGGAGTAAAGTAATTAAAACAAACGTGTTTCGGCTAATATATAGCCTTTATCAATGCTATACTTTACAGTGTCAAATCGTTTAAGCCGAAGCTCAAGCGTGTATGGCCTTATATACTGGTCTATAGCTTCACAATCCGCCAATCCAAAGTGTCAAGAGGGAAACGCCTACGTATTGTCCAATTGTATTGTGCGGCTAGAAAAGCAAGCAAATATGTAGATGCACGTTTAAGATATATTGTAGATTCATTACCATCTCATACCCGAGACACAATGCATCTACTTAATAAAATCAATGAGATCAGTATTGATACTAACTCTGTATTAGTGTCATGCGATGTAGAATCACTCTACACCAGTATAAAAACACACTGGGGGTGTAAAGCGGTTTCATACTATCTAAACAAAAACACCAGTATGAGTGAGGAGGTTAAAGAATTTCTGCTTAATATGATAGAATTTATATTAACACACAACTTCTTCGTTTTCGATGATAAATTCTATTTGCAGATTTGTGGGACTGCCATGGGCACCTCATGTGCACCCACATATGCAAATATATATCTGGGCTGGTGGGAGGAAACAGTAGTGTTTAATGAAAACCTAAAACACTTTACCCAATATGTCTCCCACTGGTCCAGATATATAGATGACATTCTATTTATATGGAATGGCCCTGAGAACCTCCTCACAGATTTCATTGATATCCTTAATGATAATCCATTTGGATTATTTTTAACATCTACTATACAAAAATCTAAAGTAGAATTTCTAGATCTTACTATCCACAAGAAAGGCAGCTCAATTGAAACAAATGCATACAGAAAGCCCACGTCTACTAACAATATACTACATGCAAGCAGTTACCATCATCCTGCAACAATCAAAGGGTTACCCATGGGGGAATATACTCGCCTGCGTAGAAATTGTAGTACATTAGACAGTTTCAAAAAAGCTGCACATGATCTAAGAAAGAGACTACTTGAAAGAGGCTACTCTAGAAAATCATTGGCTAAAGCCTATAACAGAGCACTTCAAAAGGATAGGAGAGAGTTATTAACTCCTAAAGTTAAAGAAAACAATACTCCCCTGCGATGTATCACTACATATTCCACACAAAGTGATAAAATTACCAACATTTTACAACAACATTGGCATGTCCTTACCAGAGACGAACTATTGAAACCATTGCTACCAGATAGACCGCTATTAACATATAGGCGAGCAAACAATATCAGGGATACGCTTATAACAAGCCATTATGACAGAAATGCTAACAAATCACCTATATATGAGGGTTCTATCGCGTGTGGGCACTGTTCAATATGCCAGCATATGGTTAAAAAACAAACAATAGTGGATAGATTTGGTAATACGTGTAAAATTAGACAACATATTAACTGCCAGAGCACTAATGTCATCTACTGTATCTCTTGCAGCTGTAATTTATACTATGTTGGCATGACAACAAGGAGTATGGGAACACGTATTACAGAACATCTTAGTAATATAAGGACTGCCCAGAGGGATGTGGATAGACATAAACAAATCACAAGTGTCGCGAGACACTTTCTACATGCCCATAATGGAAAAACCAATGCTTTAAAATGTTGGGGTTTGGAAAGACTTAAGCCTGGAATAAGAGGGGGAAGTACTGAGAATAAATTATTACAGATGGAAACTAAGTGGGTTTTTAATCTGAATACCGTCATGCCTAATGGTATGAATGAGTATAATAATTACTGGGTGTATATCTAATTGGATTACTTTTAGACCACCTAATGCCCCTTTTTATATATGGTAACCGAGTCCGTTACGGTTATGTCGGTATCTTAATGACATGACCCATAATGGCATTATATTGAGCTTATGTCAGCTGTAACATACTTTACATACTTTGAATTATTGAATTAATGATCACTATATACATATATCTAAATATCCTCATACATACAGATGCAGTCCTATTCGGAAGTGATTTTAATATCCTCATAAATTCATTAATACTACGTATATGGATACGAGTATAAAGGGATGTACACAATTATCTGCATTACTGTTAAAAGTAGGAATGATACTGTGTTCTTAGTGGAAAAATGTCAATTATAATAAAGCTTTAATGTTACATACTGACACTGCTGCTCAGGCTTATGATCATAGTCTTAATACTTACCATCTAACCTGAAATCCAATTGTAATTTATTAATATAATACTTAGTCGCACTTTTTACGATATAGGATACTCCAGTAAAATATAAATAACTATAATTGGTATGTTCCTGTATCTGACAAACTTATAGTGTGTTCAGTTGGATCCTGATGTAATTTGGTTGTTTTTAAGACGTCCGCATCAGTGTACTGTTATGCTTATCACGATCGCTACTAATTCATCCACATGATACAGTTGTGTCACATAGTGATGCTTTATAAATAACCGATCGTGTTTAAAAGCATATTTTTGTTTCCCTGACAGGACATTATGATCGCAACATTGGTACCATAGAATCAGGCACATGTGATAGGTCTTTTTAGTCATCCAATGAGCGTGTAGGTTATAGCGGAAGTAACACTCCTTAGCCATACACAGTAGTCAAAACGGAGGGTGTTTTCTAGCCGCACAATACAATTGGACAATACGTAGGCGTTTCCCTCTTGACACTTTGGATTGGCGGATTGTGAAGCTATAGACCAGTATATAAGGCCATACACGCTTGAGCTTCGGCTTAAACGATTTGACACTGTAAAGTATAGCATTGATAAAGGCTATATATTAGCCGAAACGCGTTTGTTTTAATTACTTTACTCCAATACTGTACAGTCACTTCAGCCACCTGATGCCGACGTCTCCTGTTATCGGCCAGGAAACAGAAAAGTGACTGTCGGTTTGGTGTTTGTTTTTGCTTTTTGTATCTATGGTAGTGGGTTTAGGATTTATTAGGGATGTACTACCCTATTTTTAACCTCTAATATTAAAGTATATTAATTTTATATCGAATAATTAGTAAGGATGAGTGCTATTTAAGCCCCTGTCTTTTCTGTCTCTCTCCTGTTAATGTCACAACTGTGGCATACATCAATCACCAAGGAGGGACTCACAGTCCTCTGGCTATGAAAGAAGTATCTCGAATTTTGGTTTGGGCGGAATCCAGCTCCTGTCTAATCTCTGCGGTTCATATCCCAGGTGTAGACAATTGGGAAGCGGATTATCTCAGTCGCCAAACGTTGCATCCGGGCGAATGGTCTCTTCACCCAGAGGTATTTCTTCAGATTGTTCAAATGTGGGAACTTCCAGAAATAGATCTGATGGCGTCCCATCTAAACAAGAAACTTCCCAGGTATCTGTCCAGATCCCGGGATCCTCAGGCGGAGGCAGTGGATGCATTATCACTTCCTTGGAAGTATCATCCTGCCTATATCTTTCCGCCTCTAGTTCTTCTTCCAAGAGTAATCTCCAAGATTCTGAAGGAATGCTCGTTTGTTCTGCTGGTAGCTCCGGCATGGCCTCACAGGTTTTGGTATGCAGATCTTGTCCTGATGGCCTCTTGCCAACCGTGGACTCTTCCGTTAAGACCAGACCTTCTGTCACAAGGTCCTTTTTTTCCATCAGGATCTGAAATCCTTAAATTTAAAGGTATGGAGATTGAACGCTTGATTCTTGGTCAAAGAGGTTTCTCTGACTCTGTGATTAATACTATGTTACAGGCTCGTAAATCTGTATCTCGAGAGATATATTATAGAGTCTGGAAGACTTATATTTCTTGGTGTCTTTCTCATAATTTTTCCTGGCATTCTTTTAGAATACCGAGAATTTTACAGTTTCTTCAGGATGGTTTAGATAAGGGTTTGTCTGCAAGTTCTTTGAAAGGACAAATCTCTGCTCTCTCTGTTCTTTTTCACAGAAAGATTGCTATTCTTCCTGATATTCATTGTTTTGTACAAGCTTTGGTTCGTATAAAACCTGTCATTAAGTCAATTTCTCCTCCTTGGAGTTTGAATTTGGTTCTGGGAGCTCTTCAAGCTCCTCCGTTTGAACCTATGCATTCATTGGACATTAAATTACTTTCTTGGAAAGTTTTGTTCCTTTTGGCCATCTCTTCTGCCAGAAGAGTTTCTGAATTATCTGCTCTTTCTTGTGAGTCTCCTTTTCTGATTTTTCATCAGGATAAGGCGGTGTTGCGAACTTCTTTTGAATTTTTACCTAAAGTTGTGAATTCCAACAACATTAGTAGAGAAATTGTGGTTCCTTCATTATGTCCTAATCCTAAGAATTCTAAGGAGAAATCGTTGCATTCTTTGGATGTTGTTAGAGCTTTGAAATATTATGTTGAAGCTACGAAATCTTTTCGTAAGACTTCTAGTCTATTTGTTATCTTTTCCGGTTCTAGAAAAGGCCAGAAAGCTTCTGCCATTTCTTTGGCATCTTGGTTGAAATCTTTAATTCATCTTGCCTATGTTGAGTCGGGTAAAACTCCGCCTCAGAGAATTACAGCTCATTCTACTAGGTCAGTTTCTACTTCCTGGGCGTTTAGGAATGAAGCTTCGGTTGACCAGATCTGCAAAGCAGCAACTTGGTCCTCTTTGCATACTTTTACTAAATTCTACCATTTTGATGTATTTTCTTCTTCTGAAGCAGTTTTTGGTAGAAAAGTACTTCAGGCAGCGGTTTCAGTTTGAATCTTCTGCTTATGTTTTTCATTAAACTTTATTTTGGGTGTGGATTATTTTCAGCAGGAATTGGCTGTCTTTATTTTATCCCTCCCTCTCTAGTGACTCTTGTGTGGAAAGATCCACATCTTGGGTAGTCATTGTCCCATACGTCACTAGCTCATGGACTCTTGCTAATTACATGAAAGAAAACATAATTTATGTAAGAACTTACCTGATAAATTCATTTCTTTCATATTAGCAAGAGTCCATGAGGCCCGCCCTTTTTTTGTGGTGGTTATGATTTTGTATAAAGCACAATTATTCCAATTCCTTATTTTATATGCTTTCGCACTTTTTTATCACCCCACTTCTTGGCTATTCGTTAAACTGAATTGTGGGTGTGGTGAGGGGTGTATTTGTAGGCATTTTGAGGTTTGGGAAACTTTGCCCCTCCTGGTAGGAATGTATATCCCATACGTCACTAGCTCATGGACTCTTGCTAATATGAAAGAAATGAATTTATCAGGTAAGTTCTTACATAAATTATGTTTTTGCTTATTTTTAAATAACATTGCTCTGATTTTCAGACTCCTAACCAAGCCCCAAAGTTTTATTTGAATACCTTCAGCTACCTTCTCCAGCTTGCTCCTGTTTGTGTAAAGGGTCTTTTCATATGCAAAAGAGGGGGGAGTGTCTTATTTCCCACTTGCAGTGGGCTTTCCAACTGCCTTTTCAACAGTGCTAAACTGAAAGCTTCTAAGTACGTTTTTAAACCATTTTATACTGGATTTTTATATCAGTATCTGTGCATCTTATTCTTTATAGTAGTGTCTATTACATGCAGTTATATGAAAATGAGTGTATACTGTCCCTTTAAGGGGAAGGGTTGCTTGTTTGCTGCTGATAGAAAAATTTGTAACAGGGTAGATGTTCCAGGAGGGGTTGATCAAATGAACAGTGATATTAAAAAACTAGAGCACTTGTCAAATAAATGGGATCTGAAATGTAATATTACCAAGAGCAAAATGATGCATATAGGATCCAAAAACCCAAAGGCCAACTATAGTCTCAATGGTACATTACTGACTGTAACTAAAGAAGAAAGGGACTTGGGAGTTATTTCAGATTATTTAAAATGTGGTACACAATGCAGCAGTGCAGCCAGTAAGGCCAGTCAAATACTTGGTTGCATTCAAAGAGGTATTAGTAGCAGAAATAGCAAGGTTCTTATGCCACTTTACAGATCATTAGTTAGGCTAAATCTGGAATACTATGTACAGTTCTGGAGACCATATCTTCAGAAAGATATAAATAAACTAGAAGCTGTCCTGAAGAGGGCTACTAAAATGGTACACGGTCTAAAACCTAAAACATACAAAGATAGACTCTATGATCTAAATATGTATAGTTTAGAGGATAGAAGGGAAAGAGGTGACATAATAGAAACCTTCAACTATATGAAGGGACTTAATAAAATAGAAGCTGAAAGCATTTTTCACAAAAAAATAAATGCCAAAACAAGGGGTCACAATCTAAAGTTAGAGGGTAGCAGATTCAGGAAAATTTGAGGAAGCATTTTTATACAGAAAGGGTGGTAGATTTATGAAATAAATTTCCATTTGAGGTGTTAAGCACAAAGACTGTAAAAGAATTCAAAAATGCCTGGGACATGCATTAGACTATCCTAAGAAATAAGTAACATGTAATATACACACACACACACATATATATATATATATATATATATATATATATATATATATATATATATATATATATATATATATATATATATATATATATACATACATATATATATATATATCTATATATATATATATATCTATATATATATATATATATACACATATACAGGAAGTGGCAAAGAGAGCACACAGCAAAGCTGTCCATATAGCTCCCCTCAGGCTCCGCCCCCCCAGTCATTCTCTTTGCCGCTCTAACAAGTAGCATCTCCACGGGAGGGTAAAGAGTATGTGGTGTTAGATTTGTAGTTTTTATTTCTTCAATCAAAAGTTTGTTATTTAAAAATAGTGCCGGTTTGTACTATTTACTCTGAGGCTGAAAGTGATGAAGATTTCTGCTGAGAGGAAAAAGATTTTAGCATGTTGTAACTAAAATCCATGGATGTTCCCTCACAGGACTGTTGAGTACAGGAGAACTTCAGTTGGGGGGAACAGTTTGTAGGCTTATACTGCTTAAGGTATGTTCAGTCATTTTTTCTAACAAGACCTGGTAGTGCTAGAAGACTGACAGATATCCCATGAGGGAAGGTAAGCCATTTTCTGAGACACAGTATAGAATGATGGCTTTAGTTAAGGGCTTTAATACTGGCAGACACTGTGATGGGCTAAATCGATTACTTTATTAAGGTAATCTTTTATTTTTTAAGCGTTTTTAAACGTTGAAAACACTTTTTGGGGACTTTTTTACGCCTGGCATATTATAAGACAGCTAATCTGACTCAAAGGCCCCATAACTCTGGAGAAGGAAGGAGGGGGCCTCATTTTCGCGCCTCAATTGCGCAGTTGATTTGCAGCACAGCTCCACGCAGCTTCATGTGCAGAGCCTTTAGAGTACAGGAGGACTTCAGGGAGGCTTAATTTACACCTGCAAATACCACTAAAGGAAGGTAAAGCCACAGCAAAGACTGTGGCATAGTACTGTAGTGGGTTAAACCGGGTATTTACTTCATTTTGCTCCGGTTTGGGCATTGAGGTGTTAAACGATTTGTAAACTTGTGTGCAATCATTTCAAGGCATTAGGATCATGTGGTGAAAATTTCATTAAGATCGGATGTTTTTTGATGATTTGGTAAAAAAGTGTGTGCCTTTTTAATATTTAAAGAGACAGTAACGTTTTTTCAAAAAGTATTTTTTTCATTATTTTAGTGTTGTCTGAGTCTGTCAAACATGTCTGAGCCTTCAGATAGACCTTGTTCTTTATGTTCAAAAGCCATGGCAGTACCCCCATTGCATTTATGTTTAAAGTGTACAAAAACATCTAAGCATTTTAAGGATCATCCAGTGACAATTAAAAATGCTGCCCAAGATGATTCCTTAACGGAGGGTAATGAGGATAGTCCTCCTTCCTCCCCCCATGTGTCTACACCAGTTACGCCCGCGCAAGCGATGCCTAGTACCTCTAGCGCATTGGCCCCTATTACTTTACAGCAATTAGCAGCAGTAATGGATAATTCACTTGCAGCATTTTTATCCAAACTGCCAGTTTTTCCAAGAAAGCACGATAGCTCAGTTTTAAATACAGAGGATGAGCAATCTGAAGCTTTGGATAATTTATCTGTAGTACCCTCACAAAACTCAGAGGTAGCAGTGAGGGAAGGGCTGTCTGAGGGAGAAATTTCTGACACAGGAAAAGTTTCTCAGCAGGCAGATTCAGATTCCTTAGCGTTTAAATTTAAGCTGGAACACCTCTGTGTCCTGCTTAAGGAGGTTTTAGCTACGCTGGATGATTGTGACCCCATGGTGATCCCTGAAAAATTGTGTAAAATGGACAGATATTTAGAGGTCCCTGTATACACTGAGGCATTTCTGATCCCAAAGAGGGTGGCGGATATTGTGACTAGGGAGTGGGAGAGACCCGGTGTACCCTTTGCTCCCCCACCTATCTTTAAGAAAATGTTCCCCATAAACGACCCTAGGCGGGACGCGTGGCAGACGGTCCCTAAGGTAGAGGGGGCTGTTTCAACACTGGCTAAGCGTACAACTATACCAATAGAGGACAGTTGTGCTTTCAAAGATCCTATGGATAAAAAATTGGAAGGATTGCTGAAGAAAATTTTTGTTCAGCAAGGTTTTCTGCTTCAACCAATTGCCTGCATTATCCCGGTAACTACTGCAGCGGCTTTTTGGTTCGAGGCCCTGGAGGAGTCGCTCCAGAGGGAGACTTCATACGATGAGGTCTTGGATAGAATTCACGCTTTAAAGCTGGCTAATTCTTTTATCACTGATGCCGCTTTCCATTTGGCTAAACTAGCGGCGAAAAAGTCAGGTTTTGCCACCGTGGCGCGACGAGCGCTTTGGCTCAAATCGTGGTCGGCGGATGTGTCGTCCAAAACAAAACTGTTAAATATTCCCTTCAAGGGGAAAACCCTTTTCGGCCCAGAGCTGAAAGAAATTATTTCAGATATCACCGGAGGCAAGGGCCATGCCCTTCCACAAGATAGGCCGTTTAAGGCCAAAAACAAGGCTAATTTTCGCTCCTTTCGCAACTTCAGGAGTGGACCTGCTGCAACCTCTGCTGCCGCAAAGCAAGATAACGCTTCCCAGCCCAAGGCAACCTGGAGACCCTTGCAGGGCTGGAATAAGGGTAAACAGGCCAAGAAGCCTGCTCCTGCTACCAAGACAGCATGAAGAGGTAGCCCCTGATCCAGGATCGGATCTGGTAGGGGGCAGACTTTCTCTCTTTGCTCAGGCTTGGGCAAGAGATGTTCCAGACCCCTGGGCATTAGAAATAGTTGTTCAGGGGTATCTTCTAGAATTCAAGGACTCTCCCCCAAGGGGAAGGTTCCACATTTCTCGTTTGTCTTCAGACCAAACAAAGAAACAGGCGTTCTTACGCTGTGTAGAAGATCTACTAAAAATGGGAGTTATACACCCAGTTCCGATTGCAGAACAAGGACTGGGCTTTTACTCAAACCTGTTCGTAGTTCCCAAGAAGGAAGGAACTTTCAGGCCAATCCTGGATCTAAAAATTCTAAACAAATTCCTCAGAGTTCCGTCTTTCAAGATGGAAACCATTCGGACAATCTTGCCGATGATCCAGGAAGGTCAATATATGACTACCGTGGATCTAAAGGATGCGTACCTACATATACCTATCCTCAAAGATCACCATCAGTTCCTAAGGTTCGCCTTTCTGGACAAACATTACCAGTTTGTGGCCCTTCCTTTCGGGTTGGCCACCGCTCCCAGAATTTTCACAAAGGTGCTAGGGTCCCTTCTGGCGGTACTAAGACCGCGGGGCATTGCAGTAGCACCTTACCTAGACGACATATTAATACAGGTGTCGTCTTTTCACAGAGCCAAGGCTCATACGGACATCGTTCTGGCCTTTCTAAGGTCTCACGGGTGGAAGGTGAACGTAGAAAAGAGTTCTCTGTCCCCGCTCACAAGGGTTCCCTTTCTGGGAACATTAATAGACTCGGTGGAAATGAAAACAAGGTCAGAAAGTCAAAACTGTTGAATACTTGCCGAGTTCTTCATTCCATTCCTTGGCCTTCCGTGGCTCAGTGCATGGAAGTAATTGGTTTAATGGTTGCGGCAATGGACGTAGTCCCTTTCGCCCAAATCCATCTCAGACCACTGCAACTGTGCATGCTCAAACAGTGGAATGGAGATTACGCAGATTTATCTCCTCAAATTCAAATGGACCAAAAAAACAGAGACTCTCTTCTCTGGTGGTTGTCTCAAGATCACCTGTCTCAGGGAATGAGTTTCCGCAGACCGGAGTGGATCATTGTCACGACCGATGCCAGTCTGGTAGGCTGGGGTGCGGTCTGGAATTCCCTGAAGGCTCAGGGACTATGGTCTCGCGAAGAATCTCTTCTCCCGATAAACATTTTGGAGCTGAGAGAGATTTTCAACACGCTCCAGGCGTGGCCTCAACTAGCAGAGGCCAAATTCATCAGATTTCAGTCGGACAACATCACGACTGTAGCGTACATCAATCATCAAGGGGGAAACAAATAGTTCCCTAGCGATGAAGGAAGTATCCAAGATTATCAAATGGGCGGAGGATCACTCCTGCCATCTATCTGCAATTCACATCCCAGGGGTAGACAACTGGGAGGCGGATTTTCTAAGTCGTCAGACTTTCCATCCGGGGGAGTGGGAAATCCACCCGGAGGTTTTTGCTCAGCTGACCCAGCTTTGGGGCATTCCAGAGTTGGATCTGATGGTGTCCCGTCAGAACACCAAACTTCCCCTTTACGGATCCAGATCCAGGGATCCCAAGGCGGCATTGATAGATTCATTAATAGCGCCTTGGTCATTCAGTCTAGCTTATGTCTTTTCACCGTTTCCTCTTCTCCCTCGGCTAATAGCCAGAATCAAACAGGAGAAGGCTTCGGCAATTCTGATAGCGCCTGCGTGGCCACGCAGGACTTGGTATGCAGAACTAGTGGACATGTCATCGGTCCCACCATGGAAACTGCCATTGAGGCAGGATCTTCTAATCCCCAAGGTCCTTTCAAGCATCCAAATCTAGTTTCTCTGCAACTGACTGCTTGGAGATTGAACGCTTAATCCTAGCTAAGCGGGGGTTCTCTGAATCAGTTATAGATACTCTGATACAGGCCAGAAAGCCTGTCACCAGGAAAATTTACCATAAGATATGGCGGAAATATCTTTGTTGGTGTGAATCCAAGGGTTACTCGTGGAGTAAAGTTAGGATTCCAAGGATATTGTCTTTTCTCCAAGAAGGTTTGGAGAAAGGTCTGTCAGCTAGTTCCTTAAAGGGACATATATCTGCTCTGTCTATTCTGTTACACAAGCGTCTGGCAGCTGTACCAGACGTTCAGGTGTTTGCACAGGCCCTAGTTAGAATCAAGCCTGTCTACAGACCTGTGGCTCCTCCATGGAGTCTAAATTTAGTTCTTTCAGTTCTTCAAGGGGTTCCGTTTGAACCTTTGCATTCCATAGATATCAAGTTATTATCTTGGAAAGTTTTGTTTTTAGTAGCTATTTCTTCTGCTCGAAGAGTTTCAGAATTATCTGCTTTACAGTGTGATTCACCCTATCTGGTGTTCCATGCAGATAAGGTTGTTTTGCGTACTAAACCTGGTTTCCTTCCGAAGGTGGTTTCTAATAAGAATATAAACCAGGAAATCATTGTTCCTTCTCTGTGCCCTAATCCAGTTTCTAAGACGGAACGACTGTTGCACAATCTTGATGTGGTTCGTGCTTTAAAGTTCTATTTAAAAGCAACTAAAGATTTCAGACAAACATCATCCTTGTTTGTTGTGTATTCTGGTAAGAGGAGAGGTCAGAAAGCGACTGCTACCTCTCCTTTCATTCTGGCTGAAAAGCATCATCCGATTGGCTTATGAGACTGCTGGTAAGCAGCCTCCTGAACGAATTACAGCTCATTCCACCAGAGCTGTGGCTTCCACATGGGCTTTCAAGAATGAGGCTTCTGTTGAACAGATTTGTAAGGCAGCGACTTGGTCTTCACTGCATACATTCGCCAAATTTTACAAATTCGATACTTTTGCTTCTTCGGAGGCTATTTTTGGGAGAAAGATTTTGCAAGCAGTGGTGCCTTCCGTTTAGGTTACCTGACTTGTTCCCTCCCTTCATCCGTGTCCTATTGCTTTGGTATTGGTATCCCACAAGTAAGGATAAAGCCGTGGACTGAATACACCAAGTAAGAGAAAACAGAATTTATGCTTACCTGATAAATTTCTTTCTCTTACAGGTGTATTCAGTCCACGGCCCGCCCTGATATTTAAGTCAGGTTCAAATTTAATTTACAATAACTACAGTCACCACTGCACCCTATGGTTCTCCTTTTTCTCCTAACCGTCGGTCGAATGACTGGGGGGGCGGAGCCTGAGGGGAGCTATATGGACAGCTTTGCTGTGTGCTCTCTTTGCCACTTCCTGTAGGGATTGAGAATATCCCACAAGGATGAAGCCGTGGACTGAATACACCTGTAAGAGAAAGAAATTTATCAGGTAAGCATGAATTCTGTTTTATATATATATATATATATATATATATATATATATATATATATATATATATATATATATATATTTATATGTGTTTTCTTGTTCATATAGAACATGCAGAGTTTAGAGATTTTAGTTTGTGCCTGCTCTAAGCAATTATTTATTTGTATATGATGCTGTCTCATTAAATGCATTGTCTGAATGCAGATGAAGCCTGTATGCATAAGCTCCATGCGTGGTAAAAGCTGTCTCTAAAACAGTGATACCTTTTACGAAACTGCAACTGCAAGTTAAGAAGCAGCAGCTAAAGTTAAATTATCCTGGTTTGAATTTACCCTGGCTGACTAACAAACCCCCTACTCTTACACAGTTGGTTGCATGAGGGCAGGGTCTTGGATGCAGTTGCTCCAAACACTGACAGATAGATTTCCTTGCTGGGAACCTTTTCTGGCCAAACTTAGTTAAATGTGGCTTCATATGGGTATCACATAAGTGCTTCTAATAAAAGTTTTATAAAAAAATAAATGTTTTGAATTTTATGTACTATTACATTTTGAACTTTAGGTACCTTAAAGATTAAAGGGACATGAAGCACAAAAATATAATTTCATGATTCAGGTAGAGAATACAATTTTAAACAGCTTTCTAATTTTCTTCCATTGTTTAATTTGCCTCATTCTCTTGGTATCCTTTGTTGAAGAAACAGCAATGCAGTACCTCATATTAGATGAGGTTAAAAAAAGACAGAAGTCCATCAAGTTCAACCTATACAATTCTTAATTTACTTACAATAAAAGCTCCAGTTGAGCTTATATTAAACCAATTATAAAGGGGGCCAATTTAACACAAGCAATCATATCCGTGAATTCTGTTTCTAGCCATAAATGTACTACCTCCTTAGGTAACGCATTCATATAGTTGTTTGCTATTAGATTAAATCTCCTTTCCTCCAGCCTTAAATTGTGACCTATTTTCACAAACTGTTTACTTGGAATAAAGAGAGCTTCTGCCATCTCTGTATATGGGCCATGTATATATTTATATAAAGTAGCCATGTCACCTCTCAAGCGCCTTTATTTTTTTTCTACAGAAAACAGACCCAGTTTGGCTAACCTCTCCTCAAAGCTTAAATTCTCCATTCCCCTTTGTGGTGGTCCTCTGAACTTTTTCTAAGTCTGTGTCTTTGCATGGTGCACTCATCTTTAGCTTGCTATCTATTAGTACTCCGAAATCCCTTTCCTCCTCTATATTAATAAGTCTAGTCCCATTTAAATAATCGGTTGCCTGCTCATTTTTACTTCCAAAATGTAGAATTTTGCATTTTGCAGTATAAAATCTAATTTCTCTTAAAGGTGTATCCAGTCCACGGGTTCATCCATTACTTGTGGGATATTCTCCTTCCCAACAGGAAGCTGCAAGAGCACACCCACAGCAGAGCTGTCTATATAGCTCCTCCCCTAACTGCCACCCCCAGTCATTCTCTTGCAGCTCTCGACAAGAAAGGAAGTATCAAAAGAGATGTGGTGAATTAGTGTAGTTTTTTACCTTCAATCAAAAGTTTATTTTTAAACGGTACCGGCGTTGTACTGTTTTTACTCTCAGGCAGAAATTGGAAGAAGAATTCTGCCTGGAGGTTTGATGATCTTAGCAGTTTGTAACTAAGGTCCATTGCTGTTCTCACACATAACTGAAGAGTATGGAAAGAAAACTTCAGTTGGGGGGACGGTCTGCAGATTGCCTGCTTTAAGGTATGTTCAGTATATTTTTTTCTAGAGAGATAAGGTCTAGAAAATGCTGACAGTGCCTGGTATATTTGAGGTAAGCTTGATACAGTGATTTAACAGCAACTGGGATCATGCTTGCAAAAAAGGGTAATATTCATGTTAATACTCTTATTACTTAGTATAAAAACGTTTCCATGTTTTAGAGTAAAAACGTTTTTTCTCTGAGGGTGATAAATCTTTATTTTGGGGCCTAGTTTTCCACATGGCTTGTTAGATCACTCCTAAAAAAGGCCCCCTGACTTTCAGTGCATGGTGGGAGGGGCCTATTTTCGTGCACTTTATGTGCAGTTAATCTTCAGACTGAGACATACAGCTTCCCTAAAGGAGTCCTCTGGCATCTAGGACCACTATAGAGGGTGTTTTCCCTGCAAAAAAATCGTGTTTAGGGGCAGGTAGGGCCACAGCAGAGCTGTGGCAGTGTGTTTGACTGTTTTTTAACGGTTTTTCCGTTTTTCTAATCCGTTTTGGGGCCTAAGGGGTTAATCATCCATTTGCAAGTGGGTGCAATGCTGCTTTAGTCTCTTTTACACACTGTAAACATTTCGTAGAGTTTACTACTTTTTATCACTGTTTTGCAGTTTATGAGGTAGTTTTTTTCTCTTAAAGGCACAGTACCGTTTTTATTTAATTGTGCTTTTCACATTTATTAAAGTGTTTCCCAAGCTTGCTGGTCTCATTACTAGTCTGTTAAACATGTCTGACATAGAGGAAACTCCTTGTTCATTATGTTTAGAAGCCATTGTGGAACCCCCTCTTAGAATGTGTGCCAAATGCACTGACCTTTCTATAAGTTATACAAACCATATTATGGGTTTTAAGGATTTATCACCAGAGGTTTCTCAGACTGACAAAAGGGAGGTTAAACCACCTAGCTCTCCCAATGTGTCAGAACCTATATCTCCTGCGCAAGTCACGCCAAGTACATCTGGCGCGTCCAATGCGTTTACCTTACAAGACATGGCGGCAGTTATGAATCATACCCTTACAGAGGTATTGTCCAAAATGCCAGGGTTACAAGGAAAGCGAGACAGCTCTGGGGCTAGAACAAATACAGAGCTTTCTAACGCTTTAGTAGCTATGTCTGATATACCCTCACAATGTACGGAAGCCGAAGCAGGAGAGCTTCTATCTGTGGGTGACATTTCTGATTCAGGGATGGCGTTACTCCAGTCTGACTCTGAAATGACAGCATTTAAATTTAAGCTTGAACACCTCCGCTTGTTGCTCAAGGAGGTTTTAGCAACTCTGGACGACACTCACACCATTGTAGTCCCAGAGAAATTGTTTAAAATGGACAAATACTTTGCAGTGCCTGTTTACACTGATGTTTTTCCAATCCCTAAGAGGTTTTCAGAAATTATTACGAAGGAATGGGATAGACCAGGTGTACCGTTCCCTCCTCCTCTTGCGTTTAAAAGGATGTTTCCCATAGATGCCGCTACACGGGATTCGTGGCAGACGGTCCCTAAGGTGGAGGGAGCAGTATCTACCATAGCTAAGCGTACAACTATCCCCGTCGAGGACAGTTGTGCTTTCCTAGATCCAATGGATAAAAAATTAGAGGGTTTCCTTAAGAAAATCTTTATACAACAAGGTTTTATTCTCCAGCCTCTTGCATGCATTGCCCCAGTCACTGCTGCAGCGGCTTTCTGGTTCGAGTCTCTTGAAGAGGCACTTCAGGTGGAGACCCCGTTGGATGATATCGTAGACAGGCTTAAAGCTCTTAAGTTAGCCAATTCATTTATTTCTGACGCTGTGTTTCATTTAACTAAGCTAACGGCTAAGAATTCAGGTTTTGCCATTCAGGCGCGTAGAGCGCTATGGCTTAAATCCTGGTCAGCTGATGTTACTTTAAAGTCTAAGCTTCTCAACATTCCCTTCAAGGGGCAGACCCTATTCGGGCCTGGACTGAAGGAGATCATTTCTGATATTACTGGAGGGAAAGGCCACACCCTTCCCCAGGATAGGTCCAACAAATTAAGGACCAAACAGACTAATTTTTGTTCCTTTCGGAACTTCAATAGTGGTGCAGCTTCAACTTCCTCTACTACAAAACAAGTAGGATATTCTGCCCAGTCCAAGCCAGTCTGGAGACCTAACCAGGCTTGGAGTAAGAGAAAGCAGGCCAAAAAACCTGCTGCTGCCTCTAAGACAGCATGAAGGAGTAGCCCCCGATCCGGGACCGGATCTAGTTGGGGGCAGACTTTCTCTCTTCGCCCAGGCTTGGGCAAGAGACGTCCAGGATCCCTGGGCTCTGGAGATTGTTTCCCAGGGATATCTTCTGGATTTCAAAGCCTCATCTCCAAAAGGGAGATTTCATCTCTCACAATTATTTGCAAAACAGATAAAGAGAGAGGCATTCTTACGTTGTGTTCAAGACCTTCTGGTCATGGGAGTTATCCACCCAGTTCCAAGGGAGGAACAGGGGCAAGGATTCTATTCAAATCTGTTTAAAGTTCCCAAAAAAGAGGGAACTTTCAGACCAATCTTGGATCTCAAGATCCTAAACAAATTTCTCAGGGTCCCATCCTTCAAGATGGAGACTATTCGAACCATCCTACCTTTGATCCAGGAGGGTCAATATATGACTACCGTGGACTTAAAGGATGCTTATCTCCACATTCCGATACACAGAGATCATCATCGGTTTCTCAGGTTTGCCTTCCTAGACTGGCATTACCAGTTTGTGGCTCTTCCCTTCGGGTTAGCAAGGCACCAAGAATCTTTACGAAGGTTCTAGGGTCCCTACTGGTGGTTCTAAGGCCATGGTGCATAGCGGTGGCCCCTTACCTAGACGACATTCTGATACAGGCGTCGCCTTTTCAAATCGCCAAGTCCCATACGGACATTGTTCTGGCCTTTCTGAGGTCTCACGGGTGGAAGGTGAACAAAGAAAAGAGTTCTCTCTCCCCTCTCACAAGAGTTTCCTTCCTAGGAACTCTGATAGATTCAGTAGAAATGAAGATTTTTCTGACAGAGGTCAGGTTATCGAAGCTTCTAACTTCCTGCCGTGCTCTTTATTCCACTTCTCAGCCGTCAGTGGCTCAGTTTATGGAAGTAATCGGCTTAATGGTAGCGGCAATGGACATAGTTCCGTTTGCCCGCCTACATCTCAGACCACTGCAACTTTGCATGCTCAATCAGTGAAATGGGGATTACATAGATTTGTCCCCTCTGCTAAATCTGGATCAAGAGACCAGAGATTCTCTTCTCTGGTGGCTATCTCGGGTCCATCTGTCCAGGGGAATGAGCTTCCGCAGGCCAGAATGGACTATAGTGACGACAGATGCCAGCCTTCTGGGCTGGGGCGCAGTCTGGAACTCCCTGAAGGCTCAGGGTTCGTGGACTCAGGAGGAAGCCCTCCTTCCGATAAACATTCTGGAACTAAGAGCGATATTCAATGCTCTTCAGGCTTGGCCTCAACTAGCTGCGGTCAGGTTCATCAGTTTTCAGTCGGACAACATCACGACTGTAGCCTATATCAACCATCAGGGGGGTACAAAGAGCCCCCTGGCGATGTTGGAGGTTTCAAAGATAATTCTATGGGCAGAGAACCTCTTGCCATCTCTCAGCTATCCATATCCCAGGAGTAGAGAACTGGGAGGCGGATTTTTTAAGTCGGCAGACTTTTCATCCGGGGGAGTGGGATCTCCATCCGGAGGTATTTGCCCAGTTGATTCATCTATGGGGCAAACCAGAACTGGATCTCATGGCATCTCGTCAGAACGCCAAGCTTCCTTGTTACGGGTCCAGGTCCAGGGATCCCAAGGCAGCGCTGATAGATGCTCTAGCAGCGCCCTGGTCCTTCAGCCTGGCTTATGTGTTTCCACCGTTTCCTCTGCTCCCTCGTCTGATTGCCAAGATCAAGCAGGAGAGAGCTTCTGTGATTTTGATAGCTCCTGCGTGGCCACGCAGGACTTGGTATGCAGATCTGGTGGACATGTCATCCTTTCCACCATGGACTCTGCCGCTGAGACAGGACCTTCTACTTCAAGGTCCTTTTAAACATCCAAATCTAATTTCTCTGCCTCTGACTGCTTGGAGATTGAACGCTTGATTCTATCAAAGCGTGGTTTTTCCGAGTCGGTCATTGATACGTTAATTCAGGCTCGAAAGCCTGTCACCAGGAAAATCTATCATAAGATATGGTGTAAATATCTTCATTGGTGTGAATCCAAGGGATACTCATGGAGTAAAGTCAGGATTCCTAGAATATTATCTTTTCTCCAGGAAGGATTGGAGAAAGGATTGTCTGCTAGTTCCTTAAAGGGAAAGATCTCTGCTCTGTCTATTCTTTTGCACAAACGTCTGGCTGAGGTTCTAGACGTTCAGGCGTTTTGTCAGGCTTTAGTTAGAATCAGGCCTGTGTTTAAACCTGTTGCTCTGCCATGGAGTTTAAATTTAGTTCTTAAGGTTCTTCAAGGGGTTCCGTTTGAACCTCTGCATTCCATAGATATTAAACTTTTATCTTGGAAAGTTCTGTTTCTAGTAGCTATCTCCTCGGCTCGAAGAGTTTCGGAGTTATCTGCTTTACAGTGCGATTCCCCTTATCTGATTTTCCATGCAGATAAGGTAGTTTTGCGTACCAAACCTGGGTTTCTTCCTAAGGTAGTATCTAATAAGAACATCAATCAGGAGATTGTTGTTCCTTCATTATGTTCTAATCCTTCCTCAAAGAAGGAACGTCTTTTACACAATCTTGATGTGGTTCGTGCTTTAAAGTTTTATTTACAAGCTACGAAGGATTTTCATCAAACATCTACTTTGTTTGTTGTCTACTCTGGACAGAGGAGAGGCCAAAAGGCTTCGGCAACTTCTCTATCTTTTTGGCTAAGAAGTATAATACGCTTAGCTTATGAGACTGCTGGACAGCAGCCTCCTGAAAGAATTACAGCTCATTCCACTAGAGCGGTAGCTTCCACATGGGCTTTTAAAAATGAGGCCACTGTTGAACAGATTTGTAATGCGGCGACTTGGTCTTCGCTTCATACATTTTCTAAATTCTACAAATTCAATACTTTTGCTTCTTCTGAGGCTATTTTTGGGAGAAAGGTCTTACAGGCAGTGGTGCCTTCTGTTTAAGGGCCTGCCTTGTCCCTCCCTTCATCCGTGTCCTAAAGCTTTGGTATTGGTATCCCACAAGTAATGGATGAACCCGTGGACTGGATACACCTTTACAAGAGAAAACAAAATTTATGCTTACCTGATAAATTTATTTCTCTTGTAATGTATCCAGTCCACGGCCCGCCCTGTAATTTTAAGGCAGGTGTTTTTTATTTTTAAACTACAGTCACCACTGCACCCTATAGTTTCTCCTTTTTTCTTGCTTGTCTTCGGTCGAATGACTGGGGGTGGCAGTTAGGGGAGGAGCTATATAGACAGCTCTGCTGTGGGTGTGCTCTTGCAGCTTCCTGTTGGGAAGGAGAATATCCCACAAGTAATGGATGAACCCGTGGACTGCATACACCACAAGAGAAATAAATTTATCAAGTAAGCATAAATTTTGTTTTTCCTTTTACCTGCCCATTCTTCTAATTTTTGTAGAACCCCTTGTAAAGCAATTTTATCCTGCACTGACCTAATGACATTATACAACTTTGTATCATCTGCAAAAATAGATATGTTGCTATTTAATCCTTGCTCCAAATCATTAATAAAAATATTAAAAAACAGGTCCATTACGGATCCCTGGGGGACTCCACTGATTTTGTGCAATTTAAGTTTGATCAGTTTACTACACCTTATTGTTCCCTGTCTTTTATCCAGTTATCTATCCATGAGCTATTATTTTCAGATGTTCCCAGTGCCTTTAATTTTGTACGTGAATCTCTCATGTGACACTGTATGAAACGCCTTTTCAAAATCCAAGTATATTACATCAACTGATTCTATATCTATATTTTTACTTCCTTGTAGAATCTTATTTGATTAGTTTGACACAATCTTTGTTGCATAAAACCATGCTGATTTGAACTCATAGGGGCCGATTCATCAGTGTCTGGCAGACTTGATCCGATGTAGCGTATCATGTCCGCCATACATCGCTGAATGCCGACAGCATACACGGTCGGCATTTAACATTGCACAAGCAGTACTTGTGAACTGCTTGTGCAAAGCCACCCCCTGCAGATTAGCGGCCAATCACCGCTAGCGGGGTGTGTCAATCAACCCGATCGTACACGATCGGGCGGATTGCAGACTGCAGCCTCAGAGGAGGCGTATGAGTTAATCCCTTATGATCCCTTCAAGTATCTTCCCCACTATTGATGTCAGGCTAACTGGTCCATAGCTTCCTGGATCATTCCTGCTTCCCTTTTTAAAAAGTGGCACCACATCAGCTTTTATCCTGTCCTTAGGTACTAAGCCTGAGGATAATGAGTCTTGGTTATAACAGTGCTACGTTCCTGTAAAACATTTGGGTGTATCCCATCTGGGTCTGCAGGGGTTTGTTTTACCTTAAAGGGCCATGTTACCCAAATGTTGAAACACTTGAAAGTGATACGAAATAAATTAGATAATGGAAGTAAACTGGAAAGTTGTTTAAAATGAAATGCTCTAGCTGCATTATGAAAGAAAAAAGTTGTGTGTCATGTCTCTTTGATATTAGCTCACTAAACCCATACTAATATGCATGTATATTTAATATAAACTTACTTAAACATGTATTTTTTATATTTTAAAATGACTCCCTGTTCCCTCTTTACACTCATCTCGTCACTTGCAGTAAAAACTTCTAACTACCTATTTTCAACTGTTGAATGTTTAAAGCCAAGTTGTTTCAGCATAATGAAAAAGTGATTTGAAGCTCTATTGCACACTTCTAGAATAATTTAGCAGCAAGCAACAAATCGGCTTGATTCCATGGAAATAGGTTATTGGGGTGAACTGTCACCTTTAGCATCAAATTTGCTTCCTTTACACTGACTAAGTCTGTGGGTGTTTTCATATTCTGACTCTCAGAGAGGAGCTAATTCATCACCTCACCTTGTGAAACACTCATTCATTTTAACTGATTACACCTCCAACTATTCTCACAGCTCTGAAATTACTAATTGCTATTCCTTGTATGTCAAACAACGAATCCTGAATAATTAATCCCAAATAAAATTAGTTGAATTGGTCCTTTTTAATTAGAGTTCCTGCTGCTGTTTGTTCAGAGCTTCCTTTTTTCCATCCAGCTCTGAGAATTTGGGGATGATTAAAACTGTTTAAGACTAAACAGTTGGTGACCTTTTCTAGCAATATAAATCCATAAACGTATTATTTCAACTGGCATGGGGCAGTATGCATTATTTTTTTGCCTAATACAAAAACCTTTATGACTTGCGCTATAACAATAAAATAAATTTAATCAATATGCGTGAAAATGAGTGAGTGTGGAATTGGCTGTATAAATATCTGGTAAACTCTTATTGCAACCCAATTTTGTTTTTTATTAATTTTTTATTCATATGTCAGTAAACAATTCAGTTGTACAACCCACATGTAAAGGCTCTGAAGTTTAAAGGGATATGAAACACATATTTTTTTCTTTCTTTCTTTCTTTATTCATAAAGAGCATATGCTTTTAACAACTTTCCAATTTACTTATATTATCTAATTGGTTTTATTCTCTTAGTAGAAAAGCATACATAGGTTGGCTCAGTAGCAGCAATCCATTAATGGGAATCTTGCTGCTGATTGGTGGCTGCATACAAATAGTTCACTAGATGTGTTAATCTAGCTCCCAGTAGTGTATTGCTGCTCCTTGAACAAAGGATACCAAGAGACTTAAGTACGTAATAGCCGTAAATTGGAAAGTTGTTTAAAATCATATGCTCTATCTAAATCATTAGACATTTTTGGGTTTCGTGTCCCTTTAATGGGCCATAAAACGCACAATTCAACCACGCATATGAGAGAGCACTATTTATGTAAAAGTTGTTTTAATTTTGCATGTTTGTGCACAATATTAACTTTAATATCCCTTTTTGTTTGACTTTCCATTCTCTCTTATTACTGTGATTGAAAGCTAAACCTAGGAAGGCTCATATGATCATTTCTAAGCCCTTGAAGGCCGCCTCTTATCACATGCTTTATGTGCTTTTCGCAACAGGGGAGAGCTAGTTCATGTAAACCATATAGATAACATTGTGATCACGCCCATGGATTGTGGCAGACACTGCACTAATTGGCTAAAATGAAAGTCAATAGATAATTAATAAAATGTCATTTGATCAGGGGTCTGTCAGAGGATTCTTAGATACAAGTTGATCACAGAGGTAAAAAGTATATTAATATAACCGTGTTGGTTATTCAAAACTGGGGAATGGGTAATAAAGGGATTATTTAACTTTTAAAACAACAAAAATTCTGGTGTTGACTGTCCCTTTAATATTGTATTTATTTAATCTAATATGTAAACTGCAGGAAATTCATAGATAACAGTTTGCAGGATTAGATTTTATAATTTTGATGTTCTAATGTAAAGTGCAGGAACCTCACATGCCACAAAATGCAAATATATATATATATATATATATATATATATATATATATACATTAAACCAACTTCATGTCTGATTGCCAAAATCAGCTCAGGCATACATGTCAAGACAACATCTCAGGGCAGAGTTTTATCATTTGGCACAGGCTCCCAGGACTATGCCACAGGAGAGCCAACAATAATTGTAGCATGGGGACAATAAACTTTTACCATCTACTTGTAATTTGAAAACAAAGACCCAAGCGTTAACAAATAGACTGATATTAAACTTTCATGACCCAGACAGAGCATATAACAAATTTCCAATTTACTTCTATTATCTAAATTGATAATTCTCTTGACATCCGTCGCCGAAAAGCAAACTTAGGTCGGCTCAGGAGTAGCAATGCGTTACTGGGAGCTTGCTAATAATTGGTGCCTGCATTGCATTTAATTTTTTTTTTTTATTATTGAATTGTTCAATATATATATTGGTTAAATGTACATCATTACCAATAGTTTCCATAACAGCTTACATATGTGCTTTCTTTCTAATGGTTATGAGAATCCACAACCTTACTCTTTGGAAGACTTCACCTGGCCACCAGGAGGAGGCAAAGACACCCAACACCAGAGTTTTAAATATCCCTCCCACTTCCCTCTCTCACAGTAGTTCTTTGCCTCTTCAAGGAGAGGGCAAGGATAGAGGTGTTGTTAAGTTGAAATGCTTTTATACTTAAATGGACAGTACCTGGAAGAGAGGGGTAGGAGAATATGTAATCCACTATAGACTGGAAACTCTGTAACAGAGAACCTATAGGAGGCGCTTATTTGACAGGTGGCATGGAGGTCCTAATGTCAAAAACCCATAAAAATTATAAAAGCAAGACTAGAATATAAAATTAATACATAAATTGTTAAAATCAAATATAAACTTAGTTAAAAGGATTGTGGTAATAGGTATCTAAAAAAATAAATAAAACAAAATGTATATATATATATATATGAATATACACACGTATGCACTGGATAGTATCCAATGAAAGCGGTGCAAATAAAGTCCCAAAAAAAGTCCGTCTGGGAAAGGAGTAAGTGGAAAAGGCAGCTCTCGGTCTTCACTTCACAAGTGATGTAATTTTCTTAGATGGACAACTGTAAAAAAGGCTGTTTAGCCTTTCTCCCTTGTTCCTACCTATAGGAAACCATCTAGGCAAGGACTGCCTTCCAGGATATCCACTTCTCCAGGACATCTTGACGGGGATTCGTTCACACAGCCAGCTGGTTTGCTGTTCAGAATACCAGCCTGCCTCTAATAGGCACAAGAGAGTGCCTTCACGCTTGTGAGTACCCTGTATCTTGTCCAGATTTGTGTTTGGGTATCCATTGATCTACACATGTGGCGCCTCTGTTTCTGTTTTTTGCAGTTGTCCATCTAAGAATATGTAAACCATTGGTTTTGCTGGGAAGTTCCTAAGCCTTCTCCAGATGGAAGGTGCCCTTATTCCCAAGTTAAGTCCCTGTGGTCAGTGACTCAAGGGGACAGGGCATGCTTGATTTTCCTACCTAATAACTTTGGTCCACGGTGTCTAGGTCATGGGTAGTGTTTAGGTCATGGGTAGTGTTATTTGCTTCTTTTATTATAGCCCTGAGCACCCTTCTAGCAAGAGGTCTGCTGTGCAGAAGTTTGTGCACATTTATATGGGACATTTTATTCCCGGTCCCATATGACTAGCCCATATTGGCAATTAAGCTCCTATGGGGGAAAGCTTTCTTAGGGTACAATGTACCTTTTAAGTACCGCAAGTCTAGTGGTTGTTCCTCCTCATTGCTTTCATGTCAGAGGGACACTAAAGTGCTTGAGATTGTAGCCACACAGTCATCGGAAGAGGATGCGCGGATAGTTTTGAGCTTGAGTTAAGCATCTTCCTGCCACTGTAGCGCAGTTTTTGTGTGCATCTCCATGCACAGCTTCTCTGATACTCAGCTATGGAGGCTGTATTAGTGCACTGAAGAGTGGTGTGCACTACACCTACTGTTCTTCTGTGGAGGTTCCCAGACTCAGGAGGAGGGTTAGAACCCATTTCAGAGCTTGGAAAAAGGGTGTTTAGCAGAGAGTCCTCACGTTAGACACCAGGGACAATTGGGATATCAGGGAGTGCTCAGTAAATATACTTGGACCTAGGGGCTATTGATTTATCAGATATTTATCAGATAATTATCCTGATAATGATACTAGTCATATTCTTTTTAGGATTAAAGAGGCACTACATGATCCCTGTATTTAAGGAGAAGGCATTCACATATCTTAATACCTGTCTTATCCTTACATATACCTGTGTCATTGTTTTTCTGGGGACAGCATGGAACAACCTTCAACAGCCCCTACTGATTTAACCATAACTGAAGTATTCCTACCCAGGCTTTTTTTTTTTTCTGGAGCTCTGTTTCGGGATACTCCTCTCAAATAAGTTATAGATTGTATATGTGTCAAATGAAGCAAGCAGGAGGGAATACATATAGGTAAAAGAGAGGAGCCATGCTACTGAATAGGGTATGATTTTAAATATAAAGAAATTGATTTATTTAAAGTACAAATCCAGTCATATATACATATATTTGTAAGTTTCTGTATTCCACAGAGTAACATCCATACTAATTGTAACATAACATTCCTTTTGAACGTATAATTGAGTCATCTGTGTTGTTAAAGGACTATGAATTTACACAACAATAAGTTTCTGCTTCTAATGAAAGGGGGGAGGAAGCTGTGTTAAGTGGGGGGAATTGAGCAATCATAATTTCCAGGAATCCACTGTATGGGAACCAAAATATTGAACTAATTTGTTAGAAATCAAGAGTTCTGATACATTGTTTGTGTAACAACAGCTTATACCCTTAAAGGGATAGAAAGGTCAAAATTGAAATGTGTGTGGATGTATTTAGACACTTTAGCATTCCATTTATTTATTTTATTTTTATTCTGTCCCTCATTTCCAGTCCCTCAGTACTTCCCTCTCTCCCACTTTAAAAGCATGAGCAGCAGTCTTATCTCTGTTCAGTCTGATTTAATGTGAGGCTGTTACTAATGGGTTGCTGAGCAGGGATGCAGACGTACACAGGAGCAGTCTTCGTTGCAAAAGTTGTGGCTATGCTGAGAGCTTCACATGATGTAGTTAATGTGAGAGCTAGCACTGTTTGGTTACAAGGATGGAGGTGTATGACAGAATCTAAGAGGAAGTGGAGAGTGCTGTGGCACAGGTGGGCTCACTGCTAGCTTACACTTTTGATAACATATCAATTCATTAAGTAAACTCCTATCAAGTTTTTCTATCCTGAGACCTTTGTTAGGTTTTTAAAGTACTCTAGGTGGTTGGACATTAAAGGGACAGTGTACAATACATTTTTCTTTGCATAAATGTTTTGTAGATGATCCATGTGTATAGTCCATCTGGGAGTGTTTTTGTAACAATTTATAGTTTGATTTTTTTGTAACAATGTATAGTTTGTGCTGATTTTTAGACTCCTAACCAATCCCCAAAGTATCAGATGTAGATCCAAGTCTACAGACTCCTGCTTGCTCCTGTTTGTGTAATGGTTGTTTTCATATGCAGGGTAAGGTTTGCTCTTCCTACTTTCTCAGGCCCTTTCAATGCGTGTCCCAGCCTAACCTCATCAACAGTGCTAAACTGGGAGCTTCTGAGTAATATTAATTGTAATATTAACCTTTGCTTTTGGAGACTTAAAGCTTTTTTATTTCCTGTAATTTGCTGTGATGTTTTTCATGGTCATGGCGTAGTCCACTTTAATATATTACACTATATGATACCTCAAAGATTAAATGTTTCTTTCTGCATTTATTTGCTTACTTTGGATATCAAAAGGTTGAAACATTATTTGTATAGTTAGAATGTTACACCACTATCATACAATTGCTTGTCTTCGGTCATAAGTTTGTGATATGAATCTGAGCTCCTTAGACTGGCTCTGTTTAATAGCGCTTTAGTATTTTACTGCTAATAACATGATTAAAACTAAAGTGAACTCTATTGCAAGCATATTCTGTGAAATTATATTAAAAAAATATTTATATTCAATATTGGAGCTTTTCCTTTATTGACACTGCTGCATGTATCATGTATTTGTTGTTTGCATTTTCTTTTTTGAAAATTGTACAAAGAAAAAAATCCTTAAAAAATATGAATGAGTCGATAACATTTTCTCTCCTTCCTGTTGAACTGTAGTGATATATTTTCAGCCCTAGAAAAGCAGAGAAGCTGGTTAACTTTTACTGGAGTGAAATGTCTTAAAGGGACAGTAAACACCAGAATTTTTGTTGTTGAAAAATGTAGATAATCGGGGGCGTATCCGACCAGCGACCAAGATGGCTGCCTTTTGAATATAGTGGAACATTGGAGCGGATAAATTTGCTGTTTATCCCTCCTTAGATCAGCAAATCTTATTTTTCTTCTAAAGATATGAGATAAGGAATACGTGTGGAATGGACTTGTGTGACTCACTCACAGTAACGTGCAAAGGCAGACCTAATTAGAGAAGGCGCACAGCAGAGGCCTTGTTGTGGCCGGGACCTTTTTCTACCCCCCATATTACTCTGTTATAACAGTAAAGCCAGCCATTTGTGCTGAAGAAAGATTAAAACTATAGAGCACCTTCTGCTGAGATGATCCTGTTGAGAAGATGACAAATCTACTTTCTCTTGTTAAGTGTATCCAGTCCACGGATCATCCATTACTTGTGGGATATTCTCCTTCCCAACAGGAAGTTGCAAGAGGATCACCCACAGCAGAGCTGCTATATAGCTCCTCCCCTCACTGCCATATCCAGTCATTCTCTTGCAACTCTCATCAAAGATGGACGTAGTAAGAGGAGAGTGGTGTATTATAGTTAGTTTAACTTCAATCAAAAGTTTATTTTAAATGGTACCGGAGTGTACTGTTTTATCAAAGGCAGCATTTGAAGAAGAATCTGCCTATGATTTCTATGATCTTAGCAGAAGTAACTAAGATCCATTGCCGTTCTCACATATTCTGAGGAGTGAGGTAACTTCAGAGGGGGAATGGCGTGCAGGTTTTCCTGCAATAAGGTATGTGCAGTTAACATATTTCTAGGGATGGAATTTGCTAGAAAAATGCTGCTGATACCGGATTAATGTAAGTTAAGCCTAAATGCAGTGATTTAATAGCGACTGGTATCAGGCTTATTAACAGAGATACATACTCTTATAAAAGTGTAATATAAAACGTTTGCTGGCATGTTAATCGTTTTTATATATGTTTGGTGAGAAAACTTATTGGGGACTAGTTTTTTCTCCACATGGCTGGCTTGATTTTTGCCTAGAAAGAGTTTCCTGAGGCTTTCCACTGTTGTAATATGAGTGGGAGGGGCCTATTTTAGCGCTTTAATGCGCAGCTAAAATTACAGACTGAGACACTCGGCTTCCTTCTGCATGATACAGGACATCTCTGAAGGGCTCAAAAGGCTTCAAAAGTCGTGTTTGAGGAGGGTAACAACCACAGTAGACCTGTGGCAGTTGTTGTGACTGTGTTTAAAAACGTTTTTGTCATTTATAATTCTGTTTTTAGTATTAAGGGGTGAATCATCCATTTGCAAGTGGGTGCAATGCTCTGCTAACTTGTTACATACACTGTAAAAATTTTGTTAGTGTAACTGCCTTTTTTCACTGTTTCAAATTTTGCCAATTTTTTTTTCTCTTAAAGGCACAGTAACATTTTTTATATTGCTTGTTAACTTGGTTTAAAGTGTTTTCCAAGCTTGCTAGTCTCATTGCTAGTCTGTATAAACATGTCTGACACAGAGGAAACTACTTGTTCATTATGTTTAAAAGCCATGGTGGAGCCCCATAGGCGAATGTGTACTAAATGTATTGATTTCACCTTAAACAGTAAAGATCAGTTTTTATTTATAAAAGAATTGTCACCAGAGGGGTCTGTCGAGGGGGAAGTTATGCCGACTAACTCTCCCCACGTGTCGGACCCTTCGCCTCCCGCTCGAGGGACACACGCTAATATGACGCCAAGTACATCAGGGATGCCCATAGCGATTTCTTTGCAGAACATGGCTGCAATCATGAATAATACCCTGTCACAGGTATTAGCCAGATTGCCTGAATTGAGAGGCAAGTGCGATAGCTCTGGGGTTAGACGAGATACAGAGCACGCAGATGCTGTAAGAGCCATGTCTGATACTGCGTCACAATATGCAAAACCTGAGGACGGAGAGCTTCAGTCTGTGGGTGACGTCTCTGAATCGGGGAAACCTGATTCAGAGATTTCTAATTTTAAATTTAAGCTTGAGAACTTCCGTGTATTGCTTGGGGAGGTATTAGCTGCTCTGAATGACTGTGACACAATTGCAGTGCCAGAGAAATTGTGTAAGCTGGATAAATACTATGCAGTGCCGGTGAGTACTGATGTTTTTCCAATACCTAAAAGGCTTACAGAAATTATTAGTAAGGGGTGGGATAGACCCGGTGTGCCCTTTTCCCCACCTCCTATATTTAGAAAAATGTTTCCAATAGATGCCACTACACGGGACTTATGGCAGACTGTCCCTAAGGTGGAGGGAGCAGTTTCTACTTTAGCAAAGCGTACCACTATCCCGGTTGAGGACAGTTGTGCTTTTTCAGATCCAATGGATAAAAAATTAGAGGGTTACCTTAAGAAAATGTTTATTCAACAAGGTTTCATTTTACAGCCCCTTGCATGCATTGCGCCTGTCACTGCTGCGGCGGCGTTCTGGTTTGAGGCCCTGGAAGAGGCCATCCATACAGCTCCATTGACTGAAATTATTGACAAGCTTAGAACACTTAAGCTAGCTAACTCATTTGTTTCTGACGCCATTGTTCATTTGACTAAACTAACGGCTAAGAATTCCAGATTCGCCATCCAGGCGCGCAGGGCACTATGGCTTAAATCCTGGTCAGCTGATGTGACTTCAAAGTCTAAATTACTCAACATTCCTTTCAAGGGGCAGACCTTATTCGGGCCTGGTTTGAAAGAAATTATTGCTGACATTACTGGAGGTAAGGGTCATACCCTTCCTCAGGACAGGGCCAAATCAAGGGCCAAACAGTCTAATTTTCATGCCTTTCGAAATTTCAAGGCAGGTGCAGGATCAGCTCCCTCTACTTCAAAACAAGAGGGAACTTTTGCTCAATCTAAGCAGGCCTGGAAACCTACCCAGTCCTGGAACAAGGGCAAGCAGGCCAGAAAGCCTGCTGCTGCCTCCAAGACAGCATGAAGGAGCGGCCCCCTATCCGACAACGGATCTAGTAGGGGGCAGACTCTCTCTCTTCGCCCAGGCGTGGGCAAGAGATGTTCAGGATCCCTGGGCGTTGGAGATCATATCTCAGGGGGATATCTTCTGGATTTCAAAGCTTCTCCCCCGCAAGGGAGATTTCACCTTTCAAGATTATCTGCAAACCAGATAAAGAAAGAGGCATTCCTAAGCTGCGTGCAAGACCTCCTTGTAATGGGAGTGATCCATCCAGTTCCGCGGACGGAACAAGGACAGGGGTTTTATTCAAATCTGTTTGTGGTTCCCAAAAAAGAGGGAACCTTCAGACCAATTTTGGATTTAAAGATCCTAAACAAATTCCTTAGAGTTCCATCATTCAAGATGGAAACTATTCGAACCATTTTACCCATGATCCAAGAGGGTCAATACATGACTACAGTGGACTTAAAGGATGCCTACCTTCACATTCCGATTCACAAGAATCATCATCGGTTCCTGAGGTTTGCCTTTCTAGACAGGCATTACCAGTTTGTAACTCTTCCATTCGGGTTGACTACAGCCCCAAGAATTTTTACAAAGGTTCTGGTCTCACTTCTGGCGGTTCTAAGACCGCGAGGCATAGCGGTGGCTCCTTACCTAGACGACATCCTGATACAGACGTCAAGCTTTCAAATTGCCAAGTCTCATACAGAGATAGTTCTGGCATTTCTGAGGTCGCATGGGTGGAAAGTGAACGAAGAAAAGAGTTCTCTATCTCCTCTCACAAGGGTTTCCTTCCTAGGGACTCTGATAGATTCTATAGAAATGAAAATTTACCTGACGGAGTCCAGGTTATCAAAACTTCTAAATGCTTGCCGTGTTCTTCAATCCATTCCGCGCCACACGGTGGCTCAGTGCATGGAAGTAATCGGCTTAATGGTAGCGGCGATGGACATAGTGCCATTTGCGCGCCTGCATCTCAGACCGCTGCAATTATGCATGCTCAGTCAGTAGAATGGGGATTACACAGATTTGTCCCCTCTACTAAATCTGGATCAGGAAACCAGAGATTCTCTTCTCTGGTGGTTATCTCGGGTCCATCTGTCCAAAGGTATGACCTTTCGCAGGCCAGATTGGACCATTGCAACAACAGACGCCAGCCTTCTAGGTTGGGGTGCAGTCTGGAACTCCCTGAAGGCTCAGGGTTCATGGACTCAGGAGGAGAAACTCCTCCCAATAAATATTCTGGAGTTAAGAGCAATATTCAATGCTCTTCTAACTTGGCCTCAGTTAGCAAAACTGAGGTTCATCAGATTTCAGTCGGACAACATCACGATTGTGGCTTACATCAACCATCAAGGGGGGACCAGGAGTTCCCTAGTGATGTCAGAAGTCTCCAAGATAATTCGCTGGGCAGAGACTCACTCTTGCCACCTGTCTGCGATCCATATCCCAGGGGTAGAGAACTGGGAGACGGATTTTCTAAGTCGTCAGACTTTTCATCCGGGGGAGTGGGAACTCCATCCGGAGGTGTTTGCTCAATTGGTTCTCCGTTGGGGCAAACCAAAACTGGATCTCATGGCGTCTCGCCAGAACGCCAAGCTTCCTTGTTACGGATCCAGGTCCAGGGACCCAGAAGCGGCACTGATAGATGCTCTAGCAGCGCCTTGGTTCTTCAACCTGGCTTATGTGTTTCCACCGTTTCCTCTGCTCCCTCGTCTGATTGCCAAAATCAAACAGGAGAGAGCATCTGTGATATTGATAGCGCCTGCGTGGCCACGCAGGACCTGGTATGCAGATCTAGTGGACATGTCATCCTTTCCACCATGGACTCTGCCTCTGAGACGACCTAATACAAGGTCCTTTCAATCATCCAAATCTACTTTCTCTGAGACTGACTGCATGGAGATTGAACGCTTGATTCTATCAAAGCGTGGCTTCTCTGAGTCAGTAATTGATACCTTAATACAGGCACGAAAGCCTGTCACCTGGAAAATTTACCACAAGATATGGCGTAAATATTTTAATTGGTGTGATTCCAAGAATTACTCAAGGAGTAGGTTTAAGATTCCTAGAATATTGTCCTTCCTCCAAGAGGGTTTGGACAAAGGATTATCAGCTAGTTATTTAAAGGGACAGATTTCTGCTCTGTCTATTCTTTTACACAAGCGTCTGGCAGAAGTTCCAGACGTTCAGGCATTTTGTCAGGCTTTAGTTAGAATTAAGCCTGTGTTTATACCTGTTGCTCCCCCATGGAGCTTAAACTTGGTTCTTAAAGTTCTTCAAGGGGTTCCGTTTGAACCCCTTCATTCTATTGATATCAAACTTCTATCATGGAAAGTTCTTTTTCTGATGGCTATTTCCTCAGCTCGAAGAGTCTCAGAGTTATCTGCCTTACATTGTGATTCTCCTTATCTGATCTTTCATTCAGATAAAGTAGTTGTGCGTACAAAACCTGGGTTTTTACCTAAGGTGGTTTCTAACAAGAATATCAATCAAGAGATTGTTGTTCCATCATTATGCCCTAATCCTTCTTCACAGAAGGAACGTCTTTTGCATAATCTAGACGTAGTCCGTGCATTGAAGTTTTACTTGCAGGCTACTAAAGATTTTCGTCAAACATCTAACCTGTTTGTTGTTTACTCTGGACAGAGGAGAGGTCAAAAGGCCTCGGCAACCTCTTTCCTTTTGGCTTCGGAGTATAACCCGTTTAGCATATGAGACTGCTGGACAGCAGCCCCCTGAAAGAATTACAGCTCATTTTACTAGAGCTGTGGCTTCCACCTGGGCCTTTAAAAATGAGGCCTCTGTTGAACAGATTTGCAAGGCTGCGACTTGGTCTTCGCTTCATACCTTTTCAAAATTTTACAAATTTGATATTTTGTTTCTTCAGAGGCTGTTTTTGGAAGAAAGGTTCTACAGGCAGTGGTTCCTTCCATTTAAGTTCCTGCCTTGTCCCTCCCATCATCCGTGTACTTTAGCTTTGGTATTGGTATCCCACAAGTAATGGATGATCCATGGACTGGATACACTTAACAAGAGAAAACATAATTTATGCTTACCTGATAAATTTATTTCTCTTGTAGTGTATCCAGTCCACGGCCCGCCCTGTCCTTTTAAGGCAGGTCTAAATTTTAATTAAACTTCAGTCACCACTGCACCCTATGGTTTTTCCTTTCTCGGCTTGTTTTGGTCGAATGACTGGATATGGCAGTGAAGAGAGGAGCTATATAGCAGCTCTGCTGTGGGTGATCCTCTTGCAACTTCCTGTTGGGAAGGAGAATATCCCACAAGTAATGGATGATCCGTGGACTGGATACACTACAAGAGAAATAAATTTATCAGGTAAGCATAAATTATGTTTTTACAAGAGATCAGTGATATGCTGGACACCTATCAAAGGACATTCACTGAAACCTTGCGGGCAGCTTTTCACCCTGGGCTGCTAGAAGAGGAATTTGTATGTGCATCCTATGGGGATGGGGGTGACGGTGTTTTGGGTCCCCAGCATCAGCCACTTACCTCCTTGTTCATCGATGGCGCCCTGGATGCTAGCAACATGTCCCGTGGTGGGCCTGAGAAGCTTCTCGAGTCGGAGTTGAGAGATGGTAGCGGAGCTACTATGCCTACAGAGGGAAGAGTATGCAGTGGTGAGCCCCGATGATGAGGGGGGATCTTTTGGAGCAGTGCATGCGGTACTGGTTGCCTCAGATCGTTGGGGGATTAGTGCCTTGTCACAGACATTGTTGAAGCCCAGGTACTGCAGAGCTCAGTTGGAGTACGGAGACTAGACATAGTGGGAACCATGCAGCCATTGTTAAGGAGACATGGGCATTTCCCCTCTATAGTGAACACTACGATAATGCATATATTATCCCTGCTTCAGAGATATAACGACCCTGGGACTTTGTTTGGTGATGTGAGAAACATTCCCTTTGCTGCACCCTTCTTCCTATACCTCCTCTAGTTCGACGAACTGAACTTTTTCACTAGAGCAGGCTGTTGGTCCCTGCCTGACAGAGCTGGAGTAGGGTAACTTTATGTTCAACAATCTGTGGACGGATATATGGTTACTAGATTTTAAAGTTTTCTCCCTCTATACCCTATATCTATTGCAGATGCCCCCCCCCCCCCTTGTAAAAATCAGATCTACTCCCCACCTTACTGGCTATGATCTGATGGATGCAATTAGGGATAAGTTACACTTATTTATATCAACCTGTTGCTGCTAATATATGTAATCCCACAGACTTTAGCTAATGTTATATGGCACCTAATTTGTCTGTTTGGATACAAGAATCACAGTGGTTATTGTGCATTATTCATGATCTAATTCTCTCTATATACGCAATAGTATTACTAAGATGTTCAGTCTTGACATATGTGGAGTATATATGTACAACATAGGTATTAGTAAATTCTAATTTCCACCTTCCCACCCCCTAAATATTAAGCTAACTATTTTGTTAAATTTTATATATATCTGAGTTATAGTCAAAATGTGTGTATTGACTCAGGGGAGATTACTATGTTTTTTATTGGAACCTGAGTTACCCTATCCAATGAGACTACGAAATATTTTGATGCAGGTTAAATCCCAAGCTTCTGAATGTGCATTATATTCCCAGTCCGTTCTGTATATGACAAACAGATACTAGGCGGAAGTTACCAGATAAGTCATTAGGATCTGCTATATACTTTTGACCTTGGTAGCGTAAATGCAGGGTTAGAGAGACCCACTTTTTTCGCATTTTTATCAATAGATCAGCGGTCACTGCATAATCTTACATACTATGATACCCTAGTATATTGGCCCTTAGTTTCTCTCCATATTACTCCCTTTTGTGATAAGACCTTATACTAAACAGTTCTCCTGCTCCATATATACTTCTGATATAGCCCAAGCTTCGGTATTGATCTTTTTAGGTTGCCTTATTACACTGTAGTTGTCATCGAAATTGATGCTGAGGGAGCGAGCTCCATAAGTACCCACGTTTATTGTTTTTTTCTTTTTGCTTAATTTTATAGTGCTCATATGTAAATTTACATGTGGAAATATAGTTCAATGGCCCAAAAGTGACCCTATATGTTTTTGATTGAAACTTGGAGATTTGTTTCTTTGCTTGTATTATCCACATAGGCTGCATTGTAATACTGGAACCATCGCTAGATTCAAGAGCTCTGTCACTGTTAGGTATTGAATTGAAATATATTACCTATGCTTTTCAATACTGTTATTTGGAATGTTTTGTGTGAGAATTATTCTGCAAACTATTGTAATTCGCCTTTACGGGTTAAGGGCTTATATAAGTGGTTATTTTGTATTGTTTTATTTTTCTCCTCAATAAAAATAATAATAAAAAAAAATAATAATAAAAAAAAAAATCTAGATAATCCCTTTATTACCCATTCCCCAGTTTTGCATAACCAACACAGTTATATTAATATACTTTTTACCTCTGTGATTACCTTGTATCTAAGCCTCTGCAAATTGCCCCCTTATTTCAGTTCTTTTGACAGACTTGCATTTTTAGCCAATCAGTGCTGGCTCCTAGGAGCTTCACGTGACTGAGCTCAATGTTATCTATGTGAAACACATGAACTAACGCCCTATAGTGGTGAAAAACTGTCAAAATGCTTTCAGATTAGAGGCGGCCTTTAAGGTCTAAGAAACTAGCATATGAACCTCCTAGGTTTAGCTTTCAACTAAGAATACCAAGAGAACAAAGCAAAATTGGTAATAAAAGTAAATTGGAAAGTTGTTTAAAATTACATTCCCTATTTAAATCATGAGGTGTTTTTTTTTACTTGACTGTCCCTTTAATGAATATACTTGAATTTCAGTAAATGAAAGAAAAGCACATACCAGAGCATTCCCATAACACTAATACAAAGAGTTTCTATCATTGAGGTTGTGAAGTAAAAAAATATTCCTGCTCTTCTTAAATTAACAGGGCCTGTCTGGGGTTAAAGTTTTTTCGAACTCTTTGGCCATTTATTTTCTTTCATTTTAATGGACAATAAACTCCAAAAATGTTATCACGCTTAGGAAAAACCTCTATTTAAACACAATTTAGCTGCAATAACAAGCTGGTTATTTAAGCATAAAAATACAACTAAAAGCACCCATGTTTTTATATAGAGATTATGAATCATGTTCAAGGGACATGCATTTCTTTCTAATGACACGGTGAGTCCACGAATCATCATCAATTACTGTTGGGAATATCACTCCTGGCCAGCAGGAGGAGGCAAAGAGCACCACAGCAAAGCTGTTAAGTATCACTTACCTACCCACAACCTGATTAAAGGGATACTGAACCCAAATTTTTTCTTTCATGATTCGGATAGAGCATTCAATTTTAAGCAACTTTCTAATTTACTTCTGTTATCAATTTTTCTTTGTTCTCTTGATATCTTTATTTGAAAAAGAAGTCATCTAAGCTAAGGAGCCAGCAAATTTGTGGTTCAGAACCATGGACAGCATTTGTTTATTGGTGCTGTCCAATCAGCAAGGACAACCCAGGTTGTTCACCAAAAATGGGCCGGCATCTAAACTTAAATCCTTGCTTTTCAAATAAACATACCAAGAGAATGAAGAAAATTTGATAATAGGAGTTCATTAGAAAGTTGCTTAAAATTGCATGCTCTATCTGAATCACAAAAGAAAAAATTTGGGTACAGTGTCCCTTTAAGTTTCTTCTTTCAAGATTTTTTTATTTTGAGAACAGGGCAAGATTGCTCTTATCTTACATCACAATTTGTGTATAGCTGTACTCCACGTTGGTCTCTTCAGCAGGGCTGTGGTGACTTTAAAGCAGTCAAGAACTTGTAAAGTGTGCTTTGCTGCGTTTTCCTAACATGTTGCTGTCCTGGTATAGAAAGCCTAAGTAAGTTTACTGTCTTTTTACACAGGTCCCTGTGAGGACCGGCATCCTCTCAAACTTTGTGAGTTGTCTGATTGCCGGACGACTAGAATGCAGGTAAGTGCCTTTTGTTCTTCTGGGGCTAGAAGGCTGGCACTGATGGGGTTAAGGACTCTAGCATTATCCTGTAATTTATTTAGGACACAAAGCCCTTAGTAAAGGTGTTTCTGGCAGCGTGCAGGCACTATAGATTTTTATACTATGGGGACTTAAGGATTAATCGCATGGAGTTAACACCTTTTTGAGACTCATTTTTAAATGATGTATACTCTGTTTTGGGCGCCTTGCAAAGGAACCGGCGCCATTGTTATGAGGAGGATACCATGACTGAATGAGTGTGGTGCATAGAACCTCTGTAGCTTAGAGTCTCTTGTTTATCCGTGATACACAGCATAGTGGGTGTGATTCTCTGCTGGGACAGACTTTTTTAAGAATGGAGGTGTGCGCTTCATCTTCATGCCATTCTTGGTATGTCTCCAACTTCTTTTTCCTTCACTAAGAGGAGCGGCGCCATTGTGGGCTATCTCTTATAGCAAGCGCTCTGAGTTTCATATAGCCCCGTCTTGGCTCCGGTTGTGATCGGAGCGGCGATCTTTCAGCTCAGTGTCTGAGTCGGCTCGGTTAAAACAGAGTCAGAATAGACCTGGGTTACTTGTGCAGATTTTTTTCTATGTCTTGAACCAGGACAAAGGCTTCAAGTTATACTGATATTTAGCTAGTAACACATGTTTAAGAAGTGTAACACTTTGTATTATTTAATGATCTGTTTTGGGGAGTTTAATTGCAGTGTTTTCATTTTTTAGGTATCCCCCTGTAGTTCTGTTAAACAACCAGGGTGATTTGCAATTCTGCTTACAGCAAAATTAATGTAGGGGATATATATACACTGCAATGTTAAACTATATTTCTCTTGTAAGTTGTATCCAGTCCACGGATCATCCATTACTTGTGGGATATTCTCCTTCCCAACAGGAAGCTGCAAGAGGATCACCCACAGCAGAGCTGTCTATATAGCTCCTCCCCTAACTGCCACCTACCAGTCATTCTCTTGCAGCTCTCGACAAGATAGAAAGTAGCTAGAGAGATGTGGTGAATTTATGTAGTTTATCTTCAATCAAAAGTTTATTATTTTCAAATGTTACCGGAGTTGTACTGTTTTAGCCTCAGGCAGAAAGTTGAAGAAGAGTCTGCCTGTGGTTTTTGATGATCTTAGCAGGTTGTAACTAAGGATCCATTGCTGTTCTCACACATAACTGAAGAGATGAGGTAACTTCAGCTGGGGGAATGGCGTGCAGGGTCTCCTGCTATGAGGTATGTGCAGTTTAAATTTTTCTAGAGAAATGAATATGCTAGAAAATGCTGTTAATACCGGATTTATTTAAGGTAAGCCTGATTACAGTGATTTAATAACGACTAGTATCATGCTTGCTGTAAAAGGTAATATTCTTATTACTTTCTCACATTACTGAAAATAAGATAACATTTGCTGGAAGTGTTTAAACGTTTTTTTCTACATATTGGTGATAAAACTTTATTGGGGCCCAGTTTTTTCCACATGGCTGGCTAGATTTTGCCTAGGGATAGTTTTTTATGGCCCTCTCACTGTGAGTACAGGTTGGGAGGGGCCTAATTTCAGGCCTAAATCGTGCAGTAGTTTTTGCAGCTTGAGACTTCCAGCTTCCCTAGGAGTCCCCTGAACACTTAGGACCTCTACAAAGGGTTTTTATGCCTTCAAAAGTCGTTGTATGGGCAGGTAGGGTCACAGCAGAGCTGTGGCAGTTTGTTGTGACTGTTAAAAAAACGTTTATATCGTTTTTTTTATCCGGTTTTGAAACTAAGGGGTTAATCATCCATTTGCAAGTGGGTGCAATGCTCTGTTAGTCTATTATACACACTGTAAAAATTTCGTAAGATTTACTGCTCTGTTTATTCTTTTGCACAAACGCCTGGCTGAGGTTCCAGATGTTCAGGCGTTTTGTCAGACTCTGGTTAGAATCAAGCCTGTTTTTAAACCTGTTGCTCCGCCATGGAGTTTAAATTTAGTTCTTAAAGTTCTTCAAGGGGTTCCGTTTGAACCTTTGCATTCCATAGATATTAAGCTCTTATCTTGGAAAGTTCTGTTTTTAGTAACTATCTCCTCGGCTCGAAGAGTTTCGGAGTTATCTGCTTTACAATGTGAATCCCCTTATCTCATTTTCCATGCAGATAAGGTAGTGTTACGTACCAAACCTGGTTTTCTGCCTAAGGTGGTATCTAATAAAAATATCAATCAGGAGATTGTTGATCCGTCACTGTGTCCTAATCCTTCTTCAAAGAAGGAACGTCTATTACACAATCTTGACGTGGTTCGCGCTTTAAAGTTTTATTTACAAGCTACTAAAGATTTTCGTCAAACATCTGCATTGTTTGTTGACTACTCTGGACAGAGGAGAGGCCAAAAGGCTTCGGCAACTTCTCTATCTTTTTGGCTAAGAAGTATAATCCGCTTAGCTTATGAGACTGCTGGCCAGCAGCCTCCTGAAAGAATTACAGCTCATTCTACTAGAGTGGTAGCTTCCACATGGGCTTTTAAGAATGAGGCTTCTGTTGAACAGATTTGTAAGGCAACGACTTGGTCTTCGCTTCATACTTTTTCTAAATTCTATAAATTTGATACTTTTGCTTCTTCGGAGGCTATTTTTGGGAGAAAGGTCTTACAGGCAGTGGTGCCTTCCGTTTAAGCACCTGCCTTGTCCCTCCCTTCATCCGTGTCCTATAGCTTTGGTATTGGTATCCCACAAGTAATTGATGATCCGTGGACTGGATACACCTTACAAGAGAAAACAAAATTTATGCTTACCTGATAAATTTATTTCTCTTGTGGTGTATCCAGTCCACGGCCCGCCCTGTCATTTTAAGGCAGGTGTTTTTTATTTTTAAACTACAGCCACCACTGCACCCTATAGTTTCTCCTTACTCTTGCTTGTCTTCGGTCGAATGACTGGTAGGTGGCAGTTAGGGGAGGAGCCTCTTGCAGCTTCCTGTTGGGAAGGAGAATATCCCACAAGTAATGGATGATCCGTGGACTGGATACACCACAAGAGAAATAAATTTAGCAGGTAAGCATAAATTTTGTTTTGTATATGTTAATAGTGCTACCTGAATATGCCTTTCAGTGCTCTTAAGTCTGGGGCAAATTTTAAAAGATATTCCCCTCAGAGTCTCATGTCTCCCAGGATGATGCTGTTCAGGCAATGCCACAGCTTCTCCTTACTTGTCCCAAGCCTCTATGGTGTCACATGCAGTGCCCTGCGGTTCCTCACATTCTCCTGGAGGAGTGTTTTTGTTTACAGATTTGCAACTCGGGTATCTTTTTGTGGTATCTGCAGTTTTGTCTGTTTTTCCTTACATACAGGGAAAATACAAGAGAACATTTACTTTTTCAGATAGTAAGGTTTCTGCTTATTCTGTAATCATATCGCCCCCTCTCCTAGACGGGTGAGGAGGTTCCGCTGGTTCCTGATGGGAATTTCAGATTTGAACAGTATAATTCCTTCATCTGATGCTGGAGAGGACTACTTCAGATGTATGCTTGCACACCTCGTGTACTGTTAAAGGCGGGTTTAACTACCTGGTAGACACCGATACTCCTGTTTTGTAAACTTTATCAGTTTCTATGATTTTTCTTCCTAGGTGGAAGTGTTTCTAGTCGTGCTATGGAGATTCCACATTAATGGTAGGTACTGGAGATACCTGTCCCTCTGTCTCCCGTCCTTTAAAGGACTTTTTTGTCGCTGGCTCCATTTAAATGCAACTTGCAGAAGCTTTTCTACTGGGGCCAGAGAGCTTAGACCCCTATGGAGGATAGCTAGCTTTTTCGGGTCCTTAGATAAGAGGACAGATAGCTCAGCATGCTATTGCACTGTGGCTGAGCTCTAAGCAGCCCAAGGGTTGCAGGTTGGATCCTCAGCGAGGTCCACTCAGCATTTCATCCTTCCGAGGTTGATAAAATGTTCAGCACCTTGAGACCCTTACGGGTGATTAGTCGCGATTTACAATGCTAAGTACAATTATATTGTATTTAGAAGCTGGAGTTTAATTGTTCTTTAAGAGCAATATATTGTCTTAAAATTGTTGTTGTGGCATAGTGGTTAGCAAGCCTGACTTGAAGGCTCATGATTCAGAGCTCGTAACCAGTCATGGACCTTTGTGTCCTTCTTTCAATACTTAACAAATCAGCATGTCTTTTAAAGCATTGTGGCTTATATATTGGTCAGCGAAGAAACCTACCTGTTGCTCAGTGATTCAGCCTAGGTTCATAGCTCTGTAGTGGCAGCTTCAATGTTTTAGGTTTCTACAATTCCACGCTTCTGTTTTTTCCTTTCACGGATGAGACCTTGTTGGACTTCATCTGGCAGAATTATCCTTCTTCCACATGTCAAGATAGTAGGACTAACGGAAGGTTTGTTTTTTCCATTTTCTGCAGGGTTTGTCAGGTCTTAGTTTCCAACTAATCTTAGTTTAATCTAAGATTTCCTCCCCTGGGCAGATTTCTCCTTCTAGAGTATCTGCTGTCAAGTTTCGATGAGAGGTTTTCCTTAAACTGGGTTCAAGATCTTTATCTCTGGGAGTGATTGTTCGAGTCTCGTAACGAGATCTAGGTATTTCCTTTGGTACAAGAGGGATCTGTTCATAGCGAACATAGACATGAGGGATGTGTATATTTTGTTCCCTTGATCGGTATCTTCTCAAGTCCTAGAGGGACTTCTAGGTCCTGGAATATGATCAGATGTCATCCTTCCTTTGAGCAATCTCTTTTTCAAGAGGCCTTGTCCAGTCTTCTTTCTTATGGTGGGAAATGATTCTGGAGAGGAGTTCCTTTACTCCATCTGCAAGGGTGATTTATGGGGGATCTTCATAGATTCTCTGTCTAATAGAAGATCTTTATCTGGGACCAGGTAATCAAGGAGTTTTTTATTTTAGTTTTCTCTAAAGCTTTCTGCTTGGATATTGTTCGCTTAGTTGGTCTAAGCGTGTTTTTTTTTGCCTCTGTCTTTAAGACCATGTTTCAGGCTTGCTTGCCAATTTCTAGAAGGTTTTCCATAAGATTTAGTGTAAATATCTTATTGGTGTGAATCCAAGGGTTTCTCTTGTAGTTGGGTCCGGATTCCTGGGATTTGTCTTTCCCCAGGAAGACTTGGAGTAGTTCCCTCAGGGGTCAGATCTCTGTCTTATACATTCTGCTATACAGGTGTCTCATGGACATGCCGGATGTACAATCTTTTTGTCAGGCCTGAGTCAGCATCAGGCCTGTATTAAATCAGTTGCTCCACTTTGGAGTCCTAACCTTGTTCTTTTAGCCTTGCGTCAGGCCCTGTTTGAGCTTATACATTCCTTAGATATTAAGATGTCATCTTGGAAGGTTTTATTTCTACTAAGAGAGGTGGCTCTGCGTACTACATTAGTTTCCCTTCCTAGAGTGGTTTCAAATAGGTATACTGGTCAGGAAATAGTTGTACCCTACTCCTCCTCATGAGTAGCGCTTGTTGCACAACCTAGTTGTGGTGCGTGCGCAGGCGTTCTTGCAGGCAACTAAGGTCTTCTGTTTTGTTTATCTGTTTCTCTGGGAAACACAAAGGACAGAGAACTACGACTCATTTTCATTCTCTCTGGCTGAAGAGTTTTTTCGTTTGGCCTATGTCACTGCTGGATTTCAGCCTCATGAGAGAGTCACGGCTCATTCCATGTGGGCTGGTTCTTCTTTCTGTTGGTGAACAAACGATAGCAGTACTGCTTGGTATATTTCAATATCCTTTAATATGAGACATCATAAAAAACAAACAACGTTTCGGTCAGCACCTGACCTTTCTGTTGAACAAGTTTACAGAACTGCAGCTTGGTCCTCTATGCATACTTTTTCTATACTTTATAAATTTGATATGTTGCTTCTGCTGAGGCTTACTTTGAGAGAGCGTTTTTTTTCGGCAGTGGTGCCTTCTGTTTAGGTTCCCTGTCTTGTCCCTTCCTTATCATCTGTGTCCTCTAGCTTGGGTGTTGATTGTCATTAGAAAGAAAATGAAATTTATGCTTACCTGAGAAATGTATGTATTTCTTGACACAGTGAGTCCATGGCCCGCCCTGGTTTTTTCTGACAGTTTTTTTGTTATATAAAACTCGGGCACCTCTGCCCCTTGTGTTGCTTCCTTTCTCTCCTTTTCCTTCGGTCAAATGACTTGGGGGTTGTGGGAAGTGAAGTGATACTTAGCAGCTTTGCTGTGGTGCTCTTTGCATCCTCCTGCTGGCCAGGAGTAATATTCCCAACAGTAATTGATGATGCGTGGACTCACCGTGTTAAGAAAGAAATACATTTATGAGGTAAGCATAAATTTAGTTTTTTAAACAATTTTCTATTTTACTTATGTTATCAAATTTTCTTTGTTCTTGTCTTTTTTTTTTAAGCAGGGTTGTAAGCTTAGGAGGGTGCACGTCTGTAGCATTATATGGCAACCGTTTCGCAAAAATTTTATCCATATGCAAGAGCACTAGATTGTAGCACTTTTTCCTACCATATAGTGTTCCAGACATGTGCACGCTACCTACCTAGGTATCTTTTCAACAAAGAATACTATGAGAACAAAGCAAATTTGATATTTGAATTAAAATTAAAACATTTTTAAAATTGTATGCTCTGTCGGGAAACATTTTGGGTTTCATGTCCCTTTAACAGATACATTTAATGTTGGCTAAGCAATTGAAACATAAAATTGTATAAACATAGTACACTTTCAACATGTTTAACTAATGTAACAAAAAATTGCTAGCCTCTTCAACAAAGAATACCAACTAAGCAAATTTGATCATAGAACTAAATTGGAAACTTTATTAAAAAAAAAAAAGATATGCTCTGTCTAAATCTCATAAGAACATTTTGGTGCACTGTTAATGTATACCCAAAACGCAGGCTTTCTCCAAATAACAATGTATGGTAAAATATCTGAAAACTGTTGCGATTCCCTTTTCAATGTTCTTTTAGATCATTTAATGGCAATAAACATGACAGTTAACATATTGCTTAACGTTATTAATGAGATGATGTATTTACGGACTATTGTACAGTTCTTTTTTTAACAAACCAGGAAATGCAGACTCCATTTTTCCCTTCAAAAACTAAATTTATGTTGCTATGTAACCATGTTGGCATTTGGCAGAATTTCTAACAAGTAATGAGCAGCTAACAGGTGGTTAGAAAGTATTTAGATACAAACACGTCCACCCACTGACTGTGCTAATTATGTGCTTCATATTTCTGTCAGTTTTGAACAGCACTGCAAACTATAAACAGGACAGGTTTGTTGCATCATATACTGTCTACACACTTTAGAATTACATCACGCAAGCACATGACTTTCATGTCACAATAACGGAAATATTTTGTGTAACACTAAGTTTTGTATTTGCTGTAAAACTGGAAACCTAAACACTGTTTTCACTTGGCTTACAATGCTTTGGGCCCACCTGCTCATGTATGTATTTGCACCTACTTATGTATGTATTTGCACCTGCTCATGTATGTATTTGCACCTACTTATGTATGTATTTGCACCTGCTCATGTATGTATTTGCACCTACTTATGTATGTATTTGCACCTGCTCATGTATGTATTTGCACCTGCTCATGTATGTATTTGCACCTGCTCATGTATGTATTTGCACTTGCTCATGTATGTATTTGCACCTGCTCATGTATGTATTTGCACCTGCTCATGTATGTATTTGCACCTGCTCATGTATGTATTTGCACCTGCTCATGTATGTATTTGCACCTGCTCATGTATGTATTTGCACCTGCTCATGTATGTATTTGCACCTGCTCATGTATGTATTTGCACCTGCTCATGTATGTATTTGCACCTGCTCATGTATGTATTTGCACCTGCTCATGTATGTATTTGCACCTGCTCATGTATGTATTTGCACTTGCTCATGTATGTATTTGCACTTGCTCATGTATGTATTTGCACTTGCTCATGTATGTATTTGCACTTGCTCATGTATGTATTTGCACTTGATCATGTATGTATTTGCACCTGCTCATGTATGTATTTGCACCTGCTCATGTATGTATTTGCACTTGCTCATGTATGTATTTGCACTTGCTCATGTATGTATTTGCACCTGCTCATGTATGTATTTGCACTTGCTCATGTATGTATTTGCACCTGCTCATGTATGTATTTGCACTTGCTCATGTATGTATTTGCACCTGCTCATGTATGTATTTGCACTTGCTCATGTATGTATTTGCACCTGCTCATGTATGTATTTGCACCTGCTCATGTATGTATTTACACCTGCTCATGTATGTATTTACACCTGCTCATGTATGTATTTGCACCTGCTCATGTATGTATTTGCACTTGCTCATGTATGTATTTGCACTTGCTCATGTATGTATTTGCACTTGCTCATGTATGTATTTGCACTTGCTCATGTATGTATTTGCACCTGCTCATGTATGTATTTGCACCTGCTCATGTATGTATTTACACCTGCTCATGTATGTATTTACACCTGCTCATGTGTGTATTTACACCTGCTCATGTATGTATTTGCACCTGCTCATGTATGTATTTACACCTGCTCATGTATGTATTTACACCTGCTCATGTATGTATTTGCACCTGCTCATGTATGTATTTGCACCTGCTCATGTATGTATTTGCACTTGCTCATGTATGTATTTGCACTTGCTCATGTATGTATTTGCACCTGCTCATGTATGTATTTGCACTTGCTCATGTATGTATTTGCACCTGCTCATGTATGTATTTGCACTTGCTCATGTATGTATTTGCACCTGCTCATGTATGTATTTGCACTTGCTCATGTATGTATTTGCACCTGCTCATGTATGTATTTGCACCTGCTCATGTATGTATTTACACCTGCTCATGTATGTATTTACACCTGCTCATGTATGTATTTGCACCTGCTCATGTATGTATTTGCACTTGCTCATGTATGTATTTGCACTTGCTCATGTATGTATTTGCACTTGCTCATGTATGTATTTGCACTTGCTCATGTATGTATTTGCACCTGCTCATGTATGTATTTGCACCTGCTCATGTATGTATTTACACCTGCTCATGTATGTATTTACACCTGCTCATGTGTGTATTTACACCTGCTCATGTATGTATTTGCACCTGCTCATGTATGTATTTACACCTGCTCATGTATGTATTTACACCTGCTCATGTATGTATTTGCACCTGCTCATGTATGTATTTGCACCTGCTCATGTATGTATTTGCACCTGCTCATGTATGTATTTGCACTTGCTCATGTATGTATTTGCACTTGCTCATGTATGTATTTGCACTTGCTCATGTATGTATTTGCACTTGCTCATGTATGTATTTGCACTTGCTCATGTATGTATTTGCACTTGCTCATGTATGTATTTGCACTTGCTCATGTATGTATTTGCACCTGCTCATGTATGTATTTGCACTTGCTCATGTATGTATTTGCACCTGCTCATGTATGTATTTGCACTTGCTCATGTATGTATTTGCACCTGCTCATGTATGTATTTGCACCTGCTCATGTATGTATTTGCACCTGCTCATGTATGTATTTGCACCTGCTCATGTATGTATTTGCACCTGCTCATGTATGTATTTGCACCTGCTCATGTATGTATTTGCACCTGCTCATGTATGTATTTGCACCTGCTCATGTATGTATTTGCACCTGCTCATGTATGTATTTGCACCTGCTCATGTATGTATTTGCACCTGCTCATGTATGTATTTGCACTTGCTCATGTATGTATTTGCACCTGCTCATGTATGTATTTGCACCTGCTCATGTATGTATTTGCACCTGCTCATGTATGTATTTGCACCTGCTCATGTATGTATTTGCACCTGCTCATGTATGTATTTGCACCTGCTCATGTATGTATTTGCAATTTGCACCTGCTCATGTATGTATTTGCACCTGCTCATGTATGTATTTGCACCTGCTCATGTATGTATTTACACTTGCTCATGTATGTATTTGCACTTGCTCATGTATGTATTTGCACTTGCTCATGTATGTATTTGCACTTGCTCATGTATGTATTTGCACCTGCTCATGTATGTATTTGCACCTGCTCATGTATGTATTTGCACCTGCTCATGTATGTATTTGCACCTGCTCATGTATGTATTTGCACGTGCTCATGTATGTATTTGCACGTGCTCATGTATGTATTTGCACGTGCTCATGTATGTATTTGCACCTGCTCATGTATGTATTTGCACGTGCTCATGTATGTATTTGCACCTGCTCATGTATGTATTTACACCTGCTCATGTATGTATTTACACCTGCTCATGTATGTATTTACACTTGCTCATGTATGTATTTACACCTGCTCATGTATGTATTTGCTTGAAGAAAATCCTTAAGAAAATGTTAACACGTTTGACATATTATTCTTTGTTAGTGATTAATAGAAAGGCTTTGAGCCAATTGCATGTTAATAGGAAAGCAAGGATTCCAGGCACTGAAGCTTGGAAATCGACTAATTAGGACAATAGTGGGATTCTAAACTGTCTTAAAGGGACATTAAAGTCAAAACTAAACTTTCATGATTCAGATAGGTTATGCAATTTTAAACAACTTTCCAATTTACTTTTATCATCAAATTTGCTTTGTTCCCTTGGTGGTATTTTTGAAAAGCTAAACCTAGCTAGGCTTAAACTGATTTCTAAACAGTTGAAAACCTCCTCCTAGCTCAGAGCATTTTGAAAGTTTTTCACAGTTAGACTGTGCTAGTTCACATGTGTCATATAGATAACATTGTGCTCACTTCCGTGAAGTTATTTAGGAGTCTTCACTGATTGACTACACTGCATGTCTGTCAAAGGCACTTAGATAAGGAAGCTGTCTGCAAAGACTTAGATTCAAGGAAATCACAGAGGTAAAAAGTATATTAATATAACTGTGTTGGTTATGCAAAAATGGGGAATGGGTAATAAAGGGATTATCTATCTTTTTAAATAAGAACATTTTGGTGTAGACTGTCCCTTTAATTACTTCTGTTGAATTTTATTTATTATCTAATACTTTTCCATTTTCAGGTGATTTTCCTCCTCCTCCACCACCACCTTTTGAGGATTCGAGTAATCTTCAATCTGTTGGTAATTTTCCTCTACCACCTGACGACGCCATGTTCAACATTCAGGTACGGAGGAAAGTTCTGTGTATAGTAGTGGGTGTCCTGTTTTAAAGTATAGGCAAAAAGCTTTCTACATTTGTGTACTTGATTTTATATTATTAGCGTTGCATAAAAAGCTCACATTTAATTCTGGTAGTATTTTCATACTGCTACAGAGATGAGGGTTATTTTTTAGTAGTGCTAGACAAATGTTAATATTTTTACATTCATAAAACTGTATGGTCCCTGGACATTCATTTTGCTCCACAAAATGTCTCTATATAACAAATGCTTCTAATAGTTGTATTTAAATGCTACATTTTTATTGTTTTTATGTTTCCACTTAAATTGTGAATGTTGGGAAACAGTTTCAAATGTAATAACTGTTTTCTAATGATTGTTTTAATGGGAAACATTTAAAATAGCTAAAAAGTTACATTCCAGTGCTGTTGATCATATACTTGTTTGTTTAAGAAACATAACATTAAAGGGACATGAAACCCCAAATTTTACCTTCATGATTCAGTGAGTGCATGCAATTTTCAACAACATTCCAATTAACTTCTATTAACAATGGTTCTTTGTTTTCTTTGGTATCTTTTTTGAAAAGCATGAACATAAGCTCAGGAGCGTGCATGTGTCTGGAGCACTGTATGGCAGCAGTTTCAAGAATGTTATACATTATCAAGAGCACTAGATGGCAGCACTTTTCCTGCCATGTAGTAGTCCAGACATGTGCACGCTACCTACCTAGGTATCTTTTCAACAAAGAATACCATGAGAACAAAGCAAATTTGAATTAAAATTAAAAAAAAAATTAAATTTGTATGCTCTGTCTGCTCTGGGTTTCATGTCCCTTTAACAGATAAATTAATGTTGGCTAAACATTGAAACATAAATGTAACAGAACATGTGCTAGCCTCTAGCATAGTGAAACATATTCCAAGCCCACATTACAGTGGGAGATGTTTTCAAATATTTTATTACGAGAAAATGTTCCCGGTTTCAAATAATTTACGGTCTAATCACCATTCTAAGAGATTAGCTGAAACGTTGGGATTATGTTATTGGTTAAGTATGTTCTGCTTTTCAGCGGCATACTGGTAAAACATCACTGTTCTGTGAAGTGAAGAGGTTTAATAGACATGCAAGAGAAATGTTCTTGCTAGGATGTAAAGGATGTCTTTAGAGAAACTGCTACAGCAACCAGAAGCATCCTTTAAATACAACATCCTTGATCCGTATCTGCTAAAACCACTAAGGGATCAGATTCCTCGTGTTTATTTTTTGCATAAATACTAAGAATTATCCATTCTTATAAAACATACATAGCCTTTTCAGTAAGCCAGCAACAGTACTTTAAAACCTAATCAGGCTTTAATAATCCCTTTACAATAAGAAAAATGTACGTTTTAATTTTCTTTTATCAATTGACGCGTGGTGTTCGCCACTTGCAGTTAAGGTGGAGCTTGTGAATAGGAAAGGATTTCTCTTGTTAGTACCTATAGTTTTACAGCAATATTCTTGAGCATTTATATCTTTGGACAGGAGATAAGAGCAATCAATTGTATTATCTTTTTTTTTTTTTTTTTTATTCTTTATTTATGCAAAGGTTTTACATCAACTCATATCTCAATATATATATAAGTACAAACATTGTAGACTGATCACTGAGTCACTCACGTGACCTCATTTTACAAAAGGAGAAAAAGAAAAAAAGATCAACACTTTATCAATGCAGGACCTTGTTTTCTATTAATGTTCATTTACCTTCCAGCCCTCCACATCTCTGCCCATCCCTACCCATCCCTACCCCGGGGTGTCACTGTTCTGTTTTCCGAATGATCTAGGTCCCCTTCCTCGAGGACGGGGCATATCTCTCAAAATCAAGCTGCCACTCTCCTCTCTCAGTATCAAGCTGCCACTCTCCTCTCAGTTGAGCCTCTAAAATGTAGCTCGTATTGCGAATTGGGTATAGTATTTGCATTTGTTGTGCCTGATCCAGTGTATGTAATTAGACCTCTCACTTACCAATAAAGCGCTTTGTACGCCCCTGGGTATCTCCCAGTGCGTCTGCCTGTTCGTAAAGCAGTTGTTGGTGAATTTCCCTTTTTTTTTTTTTTTTTTTTTAATATGTTTTTATTGAGGGAATTGCACTTACAAATACACAAGAACAGTTTGCCCCAACATGGACATAGTATAAAGCATATAGTAAAACAAGTATTGTGGACAATTATAAATGTAGAAGAACAGATATAGAGATAAATCTCCTGTCAAATTCACAAAATGTTCTCAGGTTAAAGTATACATCAAATGAATAGAAGTTGGAGAGCAAACTCAAAATCGCCCTCTTTTCCCTCGAAGATGACTGAAGCCACTTTTGGACTTCTATGAATTAAGGGTACTATTCAGAGGGCTTTTAGGCAGCACAGACCCAATCAAGGCCTACGCTGAATAGCTCCTCCCTATGGCAGATAGGACCCTGGTGAGGTCCGAGAAGCTCAGAATAATATAGAAGGAGATGATATAACCAGATTACAACATTAAATATTTCAAAATCTCACATTATGTCAGAGAAACAAACTGTAGAAACTGTGTCTCATAAAAGCTCACATACTGATAAATAAAGGAATGTAGTTGTTCACCAAAATACAAATATGGGAAGAGCATTGAGGCTAGAAAACTAACAGACCAAAAATTGCAGGCTCAAAAGGAATTATCAATCACCCGAAGGTTAGTGAGTGCTTATACCACCACGGTGGGTAGTATATGAAAGAAAACATAAGCATTGGACGTCCTAGAATCCCTGAGCCTTAGGCAGCATAGTAATAATTCTAGAAAAAGCATTAGATATATAAGTGAGGTTGCAAATACAGAAAGCCAATAGTGAGACACAGCTTGTAGATAATAAACAATGCATGACATTCATAATATATTGTTACATTAGTGACATTCGAAGAGCCATTTTTACACTCATATGGGTATATTCTCTAACTGAGGCCCTACGAACAGGGCAGAGGCTTCATAACTCTGCCAGATAGGAGCATAGAGGATAAATTATTTATCCCTTTACTACACAATTGAGAGAGGGGGGGGGGAGCAGGAAGGATGGAGGAAAGAGGGGAAGGAGAACGGAGGGAATGGAAAAGGAGGGGGGGGAAGAAAAAGGGGAGGAAAGGAGGGAGGGGAGGAGGAAAAGGGAGAGGAAGGGGAAAGGATGGAGAGGGGGGGAGTGAGGGAAAAGGGGGAGGGAGGAATGGGGGGAAGGGGGAAAGGGAAAAGGAAGGGGAAAGGGAGGGGGGAAAGGAGGGAAGGAGAGGGGGAGGAAGGGAGGAGAAGAAGGTTGGAGGGGAGTAGGAGAGGGGAGAAGGGAGGAGGGAAAAGGGGGGGAAGATGGGGGAAAAGGGGGGGAGATGAGGGGAAAAAGGGGGGGAGATGAGGGGAAAAGGGGGGGGAGAGGGGGGAAAAAGGGGGGGAAGGAGGGAGGAAAGAGGGAGGAGGGAGGAAAGAGGGGGGAGGGAGGGGGGAAGAGAGGCGGCTCTAAGACAAGTATTGTGGTCCCATTCCTTGAGAAAAAAAACCCGCTACCCAAGTAATATCTGGAAACTAGCATTCTCTTTCCCGATAACACATATCATCAGGAGGAGGCTGCAATGGTATGAGAGGGATAAACTGTTCACTATATATGGATAGAGATTAGATTAGGAAAGAGCAAAGGGCAGACAGTGGTAATTTACAAGTACAAGGGACATATCAGTTGCATATTTAGATCCACAGTTAGCCAAATAATCAGAGAGGATATAGGTTCTCATATCTCCAGTAAGCTGACAAATATGAATATTGCTGGGGCCATAAGATAAAATGTTAACAAAATTGAGTCTGTGAGTTCAGACCTAACGGTCGTCATATGGGATTGCAATGTTAGAACAGAGGCACCCTGCTGAACATGGCGGTAGCTGCACAAATGACAGCCACAGTAGGAATGCTCAGCCCACACCGGTCTTTACAAACAGTTGTCTCACCAAGACGCCAGGTAAATCCAGAGTTTCCCAGCATGATATGTCCATCCGATGTAGCCTCAGGGTGTGGGTCATGTTGGAGTAGAATTGTCTTCTGCGCGCACCCTCCTGAAGTGTAGCAGCGCAATGGTAGGAGCTCCCACAGTCCCCCCTGGGTATCTGGATTAAGAGATCTGACCTGTACCGGGTCGCTGGTAATCCACAGGCCTCTGATTCTGCGGTGAGTTATCCGGGGGTTGATCAATATCCTCCTGAGAATCACTGCGCTGTGTGTTCAAAGCTGCATGGGGTGCCACATCCGAGACTTCAGTAGCAATTTCTGCATGGGTATCCGCCATGATGGTTAGGAGGCGGTCAAAGCTGCGGCCCATCTTGCACTCGAAGTCCTCCTGCCAGTTGTGCAATGCCGCTAACAGCCCCTCCATGGTCTCAGAGTCCTCACACTCCAGCAGGCACCGCTCCAAAAAGCCAGCTCAGGCCCTCTTACTATTATCTTGCTGCGAGGTACGTGGTATACAGTTCTCTCAGGGAGACCCCGAGCTCGGCAAGGCCTCAATCTGTCGCTCCTCTCTGGCGCCCAAAACCTTCTTATAAATCGCCAGCGAGGTCCTCAGCTATTGCAGGGCTCCTTTAGAATGAGTACATCTCTTGTGCTGTGCGAATTAGCTAAATTTTATAAAAAAAAAATTATTTATTGCAGGAGCCATGTTCAAACACATCCTCTCTGCATGATAGCTGGCTCCGCCCCCCCCCCTTTTTAACTGCTTTAATGTTGGGGCCTCCCGATTTAACCAGTTTTTAAGAATAACTTTCCTTGCCTGTAGGATTACATTGTGTACAAATATTGTGTTCGCCCTATTTGTGTTTTGACAATCTAAGAAGATAAGTGTCTGTGGAGTGAACCTCTCCAATGAGATCCCAATAGACCACAGCCAGAAGTGGGTCATACCCCAAAACCTGGCCAACTTGGGGCAATTCCAGATCATATGCAATAGGTCCGCATTGTTTTGCGTACACTTTGGGCAGTTCCCTGAAGATTCAGTTTCCCAGATTTTATACAATTTTGGTGTAATATATGCTGTCTCAAGAAGCTTAATGTGGGATTCCCTAAGGTCCATGGATAGTGTTGCATGTTGTACCCTATGGATGCTATGTGTAATCTGCGTCGTAGAGATGTCTGTGTGCAATAAAGCTGACCATTTCTCGCTAATGTGTTTCCGAGTATTCTCATTGTTTGATGTCAACAGGGCTTTGTAGACTGGGGTGATTGAGGTGTTCCCTTGGGAGAATAAGTTAGCCAGTTGGTAGATAATATGATCACTCTGAGGGAGAGATCCAGACCCCAGTAACACTGCCACGTAGTGTCTAGCTTGTAGATATGCAAAGTGATGAGATCTTGGCAATGTGTATGATTCTTGCAGGTAAGCAAATGTGTGTATTGTCTTCCCATCTCCCTCTAGCATCTTAAACACTGTGTTCAAGCCTAGAGTTTCCCAGTTTTTAAACGTTTGTGTTGTCATCCCTGGAATAAAGTTGGGATTCCCCTGCAGCGGAATATATTTAGACACTTCATGTTTGAATTGTATTCTACTACAAATTTTCCTCCATGCGTATAATGGGTGTTGGATTAGAGCGTGTTGTGTCAAGTGTTTGTCTAGTTGCGCAGTGTGCAAATGAGGCAGCATAGCTAAAGACCAGGGGTGTGTAAGTTGTTGTTCTAAGTCAAGAAGGTTAAGTTGTTTCCCCCTGTCAGCCAGTCAAGGACGTATTTAACTTGAGTTGTCCAGCTATATAACTCCAAGTTCGGCACGGCCATACCCCAAAGTCAAAGGCGCTACACATTCGATCTGATCTAATTCTGTGCTTTTTGTTAGCCCAGATAAAGGAGAAGAACAAAGAGTTCCAAAATTTCAGATCTTCCTTACTGATTATCAATAGTTGCATCTGCAGTTTATAAAGAATTTTGGGGAAAAGGATCATTTTTATGAGTCCAATTCTACCCGACCGTGAGAGTGGTAGTTTTGCCCAATGTGCCACTAAATCCATGGCCTCTCTCTTCAGTGGCGTATAGTTAGCGCCATAACAATCCGAAGGGTTTAACGATAGTTCAACCCCCAGATATCTAAAGAATTTCCCTGCCTGTTTGAAATTGTACTGAAGATCAGGCGCATTAACAGTACCAGTCAGCCATACAACTTTCGTCTTGTCAGTATTCGTCTTATAACCAGATATTTGGCCAAAGTTTGCTATGATCTCCATTAGTTTGGGGACATTTAAACTAGGGTTTTGCGCATACAGAACCATATCATCCACAAAGAGTTATAAATGAAGAGTGGTTGATCCCACTCTGAGCCCTCTAGTTTGCAACCTAATTTTAGCTGCTAAGGGTTCTAGAGCTAAATCGAAAAGCAGTGGTGATAAAGGGCATCCCTGTCTCGTGCCTCTTTCTAAGGGGAATGGTGGTGATTGGGTTCCGTTCACCAGTACCGCAGCCTGTGGATTAGCGTATAGGGTTTGTAAAGCCTCTACGAACGAACCTTCGATCCTGAACTGTTTAAGGGTGAAAAACAGGTGTCCCCAAAGGACCCTATCAAAGGCTTTTTCTGCGTCTACGAGTAGCACACATGCTTCATCTATCATCATCTTTCCTACCCGTTTTTGCGACTTATTCCATTAGTGTGTGAGAATAAGCTGGAGGGTTCTAACATTCTTTACTGCTGATCTCCCCTTGATGAAGCATGTCTGATCATCATGGATAAGTTCTGGCAGGATAAGCGCCAACCTATCTGCCAGGATTTTAGTCAAGATTTTGTAGTCCGAGTACATAAGTGAAATCGACCTGTATGATACTGGGTTAAGAGGATCTTTATCTGACTTGAGTATTAAACTGATATTGGCCTCAGTGAATCTTCTAGATGCTACTCCCACCCCATCCAAGATACCATTGAAGAGGTCAATTAACACCCCGCTACCTCAGGTTGCCTTTTCCAACGGTAAGTTCCCTATGGCTTTCTCAATGTCTTCTACTGAAATCAGAGCGTTTAGTGAGTGCCTCTGACTGTTGTTTGTGGTAGTATGATCGCTTCCCAAAATGAATCCCTGTGTTTAAGGTTTACTCCCTGGGACTTGTATAGGGCCGAGTAATACCGTGTAAACGCCTGTTGTATATCAACTGTGTCTGTGAGAATCGAATCCCGGTCTTTGATGGCTGCTATGAAAGAAGGGCGTCTGGACAGTTTTGTAAGTCTAGCGAGTAACTTGCCTGTCCTATTTCCGTGTCTATAGAACCTAGCATGTGCTTTTGTCATGTCTCTAGCTGCCCCTTGCAATAGGAATGTGTCCCTTAACTATTTAATATCTTTATACTTGAGTCTGTTTGCTTTTGTGGTATTGCACAGATAGCGATTCCGCGCATTAAGTAATTGCTTAAGTAGCAGTTCCTCTAAGTTTTTTCTGCTTCCTGGTGGCTATTACGTAAGAGGTCACAACCCCCCTGAGTACTGCCTTACCCGCCTCCCAGAAGAGCAGTGGATTGTCCCTATGCCCACTATTTAAGTTGGCATACGCTAGCCATTCCCCCACCAAGTGATTTCTAAGGTTAGCATCATGCACTAAATATCCAGGGAATGACCACCCATCTCTACTTGTCCTGACTAGTCCAAGGTTGAGTTTAAGTGTAATTGGGGCATGGTCTGAAATGGTCGGATTGTCTATCTCGGCTTCTGTAATTCTCGCATTCAGGGTTGGGGATGTCAAAAAGAAATCTATACGTGATAATGTGTCCTTCGTGGGTGTAATGCATGTATAGCTTTTCGCTTCAGGATTTCTCTCCAGATGTCTGTGAGCTGGAGTGCTCATTTAAACTTTAGTGTTAGGGTATCTCGTTTGGCAATATATTGTCTGCTGAGGCCTGACTTTAGGAGGCTTGGATTCCTATACCTATCCGCAGGTGTTTGTGGTGTTATATTGTAATCTCCCCCCAGTATTACCGGAGCATCTGCAATTTTCAGAATGTTTACCCTCATGGCACTCCAGAATTCTTTGTGTGTGTGTGGCCCATAAACCCCACCTAGGATTAGAGGCAGACCCTCCAATACAATTTTAAGGAGAACAAATCTCCCCAGTGGATCCAATATTGTTTGAATTATCTTGTAGCTAAGGTTCTTCCTAAACAAAAAGGCTACTCCCCTAGCTCTGCTGCTCTCATAGGGGGTGTATATTACCTCCCCCACCCATTGCTGTTTAAGTTTCTTTCATGTAATTAACAAGAGTCCATGAGCTAGTGACGTATGGGATATACATTCCTACCAGGAGGGGCAAAGTTTCCCAAACCTTAAAATGCCTATAAATACACCCCTCACCACACCCACAAATCAGTTTTACAAACTTTGCCTCCAAGGGAGGTGGTGAAGTAAGTTTGTGCTAGATTCTACGTTGATATGCGCTCCGCAGCAAGTTGGGGCCCGGTTTTCCTCTCAGCGTGCAGTGAATGTCAGAGGGATGTGAAGAGAGTATTGCCTATTGAATGCAGTGATCTCCTTCTACGGGGTCTATTTCATAAGGTTCTCTGTTATCGGTCGTAGAGATTCATCTCTTACCTCCCTTTTCAGATTGACGATATACTCTTATATTTACCATTACCTCTACTGATTCTCGTTTCAGTACTGGTTTGGCTTTCTACAAACATGTAGATGAGTGTCCTGGGGTAAGTAAGTCTTATTTTCTGTGACACTCTAAGCTATGGTTGGGCACTTTATTTATAAAGTTCTAAATATATGTATTCAAACATTTATTTGCCTTGACTCAGAATGTTCAACTTTCCTTATTTTCAGACAGTCAGTTTCATATTTGGGATTATGCATTGAATTATCATATTTTTCTTACCTCAAAAATTTGACTTTTTTCCCTGTGGGCTGTTAGGCTCGCGGGGGCTGAAAATGCTTCATTTTATTGCGTCATTCTTGGCGCGGACTTTTTTGGCGCAAAAATTCTTTTCCGTTTCCGGCGTCATACGTGTCGCCGGAAGTTGCGTCATTTTTTTGACGTTATTTTGCGCCAAAAATGTCGGCGTTCCGGATGTGGCGTCATTTTTTGGCGCCAAAAGCATTTAGGCGCCAAATAATGTGGGCGTCTTATTTGGCGCTAAAAAATATGGGCGTCGCTTTTGTCTCCACATTATTTCAGTCTCATTTTTCATTTGCTTCTGGTTGCTAGAAGCTTGATGTTTGGCATTCTTTCCCATTCCTGAAACTGTCTTATAAGGAATTTGATCTATTTTGCTTTATATGTTGTTTTTTCTCTTACATATTGCAAGATATCTCACGTTGCATCTGAGCCAGAAGATACTACAGGAAAATCACTGCCTGCTGGATCTACCAAAGCTAAGTGTATCTGCTGTAAACTTTTGGTAGCTATTCCTCCAGCTGTTGTTTGTAATAATTGTCATGACAAACTTGTTAAAGCAGATAATATTTCCTTTAGTAATGTACCATTGCCTGTTGCAGTTCCCTCAACATCTAAGGTGCAGAATGTTCCTGATAACATAAGAGATTTTGTTTCTGAATCCATAAAGAAGGCTTTGTCTGTTATTATTCCTTCTAGTAAACGTAAAAAGTCTTTTAAATCTTCTCTCTCTACAGATGAATTTTTAAATGAACACCATCATTCTGATTCTTTGGACTCTTCTGGTTCAGAGGATTCTATCTCAGAGATTGATGCTGATAAATCTTCATATTTATTTAAGATGGAATTTATTCGCTCTTTACTTAAAGAAGTACTAATTGCTTTAGAAATAGAGGATTCTAGTCCTCTTGATACTAATTCTATTCGTTTGGATAAGGTTTTTAAAGCTCCTGCGGTTATTCCAGAAGTTTTTCCTGTTCCTAATGCTATTTCTGCAGTAATTTCCAAAGAATGGGATAAATTGGGTAATTCATTTACTCCTTCTAAACGTTTTAAGCAATTATATCCTGTTCCGCCTGACAGGTTAGAATTTTGGGACAAAATCCCTAAAGTTGATGGGGCTATTTCTACCCTTGCTAAACGTACTACCATTCCTACGTCAGATGGTACCTCGTTTAAGGATCCTTTAGATAGAAAAATTGAATCTTTTCTAAGAAAAGCTTATCTGTGTTCAGGTAATCTTCTTAGACCTGCTATATCATTGGCTGATGTTGCTGCAGCTTCAACTTTTTGGTTGGAAACTCTAGCGCAACAAGTAACAAATCGTGATTCTCATGATATTGTTATTCTTCTCCAGTATGCTAATAATTTTATCTGTGATGCTATTTTTGATATTATTAGAGTTGATGTTAGGTTTATGTCTCTGGCTATCTTAGCCAGAAGAGCTTTATGGCTTAAGACTTGGAATGCTGATATGGCTTCTAAATCAACTCTACTTTCCATTTCTTTCCAGGGAAACAAATTATTTGGTTCTCAGTTGGATTCTATTATTTCAACTGTTACTGGTGGGAAAGGAACTTTTTTACCACAGGATAAAAAATCTAAAGGTAAAAACAGGGCTAACAATCGTTTTCGTTCCTTTCGTTTCAACAAAGAACAAAAGCCTGATCCTTCGTCCTCAGGAGCAGTTTCAGTTTGGAAACCATCTCCAGTCTGGAATAAATCCAAGCCTGCTAGAAAGGCAAAGCCTGCTTCTAAGTTCACATGAAGGTACGGCCCTCATTCCAGTTCAGCTGGTAGGGGGCAGGTTACGTTTTTTCAAAGAAATTTGGATCAATTCTGTTCACAATCTTTGGATTCAGAACATTGTTTCAGAAGGGTACAGAATTGGTTTCAAGATGAGACCTCCTGCAAAGAGATTTTTTCTTTCCCGTGTCCCAGTAAATCCAGTGAAAGCTCAAGCATTTCTGAATTGTGTTTCAGATCTAGAGTTGGCTGGAGTAATTATGCCAGTTCCAGTTCCGGAACAGGGGATGGGGTTTTATTCAAATCTCTTCATTGTACCAAAGAAGGAGAATTCCTTCAGACCAGTTCTGGATCTAAAATTATTGAATCGTTATGTAAGGATACCAACGTTCAAGATGGTAACTGTAAGGACTATATTGCCTTTTGTTCAGCAAGGGAATTATATGTCCACAATAGATTTACAGGATGCATATCTGCATATTCCGATTCATCCAGATCATTATCAGTTCCTGAGATTCTCTTTTCTAGACAAGCATTACCAATTTGTGGCTCTACCGTTTGACCTTGCTACAGCTCCAAGAATTTTCACAAAGATTCTCGGTGCCCTTCTGTCTGTAATCAGAGAACAGGGTATTGTGGTATTTCCTTATTTGGACGATATCTTGGTACTTGCTCAGTCTTTACATTTAGCAGAGTCTCATACGAATCGACTTGTGTTGTTTCTTCAAGATCATGGTTGGAGGATCAATTTACCAAAAAGTTCTTTGATTCCTCAAACAAGGGTAACCTTTCTGGGTTTCCAGATAGATTCAGTGTCCATGACTCTGTCTTTAACAGACAAGAGACGTCTAAAATTGATTACAGCTTGTCGAAACCTTCAGTCTCAATCATTCCCTTCGGTAGCCTTATGCATGGAAATTCTAGGTCTTATGACTGCTGCATCGGACGCGATCCCCTTTGCTCGTTTTCACATGCGACCTCTTCAGCTCTGTATGCTGAACCAATGGTGCAGGGATTACACGAAGATATATCAATTAATATCTTTAAAACCGATTGTTCGACACTCTCTAACGTGGTGGACAGATCACCATCGTTTAATTCAGGGGGCTTCTTTTGTTCTTCCGACCTGGACTGTAATTTCAACAGATGCAAGTCTCACAGGTTGGGGAGCTGTGTGGGGATCTCTGACGGCACAAGGAGTTTGGGAATCTCAGGAGGTGAGATTACCGATCAATATTTTGGAACTCCGTGCAATTTTCAGAGCTCTTCAGTTTTGGCCTCTTCTGAAGAGAGAATCGTTCATTTGTTTTCAGACAGACAATGTCACAACTGTGGCATACATCAATCATCAAGGAGGGACTCACAGTCCTCTGGCTATGAAAGAAGTATCTCGAATTTTGGTTTGGGCGGAATCCAGCTCCTGTCTAATCTCTGCGGTTCATATCCCAGGTGTAGACAATTGGGAAGCGGATTATCTCAGTCGCCAAACGTTGCATCCGGGCGAATGGTCTCTTCACCCAGAGGTATTTCTTCAGATTGTTCAAATGTGGGGGCTTCCAGAGATAGATCTGATGGCCTCTCATCTAAACAAGAAACTTCCCAGGTATCTGTCCAGATCCCGGGATCCTCAGGCGGAGGCAGTGGATGCATTATCACTTCCTTGGAAGTATCATCCTGCCTATATCTTTCCGCCTCTAGTTCTTCTTCCAAGAGTAATCTCCAAGATTCTGAGGGAATGCTCGTTTGTTCTGCTAATAGCTCCGGCATGGCCTCACAGGTTTTGGTATGCGGATCTTGTCCGGATGGCATCTTGCCAACCATGGACTCTTCCGTTAAGACCAGACCTTCTGTCGCAAGGTCCTTTTTTCCATCCGGATCTGAAATCCTTAAATTTAAAGGTATGGAGATTGAACGCTTGATTCTTGGTCAAAGAGGTTTCTCTGACTCCGTGATTAATACTATGTTACAGGCTCGTAAATCTGTATCTCGAGAGATATATTATAGAGTCTGGAAGACTTATATTTCTTGGTGTCTTTCTCATCATTTTTCTTGGCATTCTTTTAGAATACCGAGAATTTTACAGTTTCTTCAGGATGGTTTAGATAAGGGTTTGTCCGCAAGTTCTTTGAAAGGACAAATCTCCGCTCTTTCTGTTCTTTTTCACAGAAAGATTGCTATTCTTCCTGATATTCATTGTTTTGTACAAGCTTTGGTTCGTATAAAACCTGTCATTAAGTCAATTTCTCCTCCTTGGAGTTTGAATTTGGTTCTGGGAGCTCTTCAAGCTCCTCCGTTTGAACCTATGCATTCATTGGACATTAAATTACTTTCTTGGAAAGTTTTGTTCCTTTTGGCCATCTCTTCTGCTAGAAGAGTTTCTGAATTATCTGCTCTTTCTTGTGAGTCTCCTTTTCTGATTTTTCATCAGGATAAGGCGGTGTTGCGAACTTCTTTTGAATTTTTACCTAAGGTTGTGAATTCCAACAACATTAGTAGAGAAATTGTAGTTCCTTCATTATGTCCTAATCCTAAGAATTCTAAGGAGAAATTGTTGCATTCTTTGGATGTTGTTAGAGCTTTGAAATATTATGTTGAAGCTACGAAATCTTTCCGTAAGACTTCTAGTCTATTTGTTATCTTTTCCGGTTCTAGGAAAGGCCAGAAAGCTTCTGCCATTTCTTTGGCATCTTGGTTGAAATCTTTAATTCATCTTGCCTATGTTGAGTCGGGTAAAATTCCGCCTCAGAGAATTACAGCTCATTCTACTAGGTCAGTATCTACTTCCTGGGCGTTTAGGAATGAAGCTTCGGTTGACCAGATCTGCAAAGCAGCAACTTGGTCCTCTTTGCATACTTTTACTAAATTCTACCATTTTGATGTATTTTCTTCTTCTGAAGCAGTTTTTGGTAGAAAAGTTCTTCAGGCAGCGATTTCAGTTTGAATCTTCTGCTTATGTTTTTCGTTAAACTTTATTTTGGGTGTGGATTATTTTCAGCAGGAATTGGCTGTCTTTATTTTATCCCTCCCTCTCTAGTGACTCTTGTGTGGAAAGATCCACATCTTGGGTAGTCATTATCCCATACGTCACTAGCTCATGGACTCTTGTTAATTACATGAAAGAAAACATAATTTATGTAAGAACTTACCTGATAAATTCATTTCTTTCATATTAACAAGAGTCCATGAGGCCCACCCTTTTTTGTGGTGGTTATGATTTTTTGTATACAGGGAGTGCAGAATTATTAGGCAAATTAGTATTTTGACCACATCATCCTCTTTATGCATGTTGTCTTACTCCAAGCTGTATAGGCTCGAAAGCCTACTACCAATTAAGCATATTAGGTAATGTGCATCTCTGTAATGAGAAGGGGTGTGGTCTAATGACATCAACACCCTATATCAGGTGTGCATAATTATTAGGCAACTTCCTTTCCTTTGGCAAAATGGGTCAAAAGAAGGACTTGACAGGCTCAGAAAAGTCAAAAATAGTGAGATATCTTGCAGAGGGATGCAGCACTCTTAAAATTGCAAAGCTTCTGAAGCGTGATCATCAAACAATCAAGCGTTTCATTCAAAATAGTCAAAAGGGTCGCAAGAAGCGTGTGGAAAAACCAAGGCGCAAATTAACTGCCCATGAACTGAGAAAAGTCAAGCGTGCAGCTGCCAAGATGCCACTTGCCACCAGTTTGGCCATATTTCAGAGCTGCAACATCACTGGAGTGCCCAAAAGCACAAGGTGTGCAATACTCATAGACATGGCCAAGGTAAGAAAGGCTGAACGACGACCACCACTGAACAAGACACACAAGCTGAAACGTCAAGACTGGGCCAAGAAATATCTCAAGACTGATTTTTCTAAGGTTTTATGGACTGATGAAATGAGAGTGAGTCTTGATAGGCTAGATGGATGGGCCCGTGGCTGGATTGGTAAAGGGTAGAGAGCTCCAGTCCGACTCAGACGCCAGCAAGGTGGAGGTGGAGTACTGGTTTGGGCTGGTATCATCAAATATGAGCTTGTGGGGCCTTTTCGGGTTGAGGATGGATTTAAGCTCAACTCCCAGTCCTACTGCCAGTTTCTGGAAGACACCTTCTTCAAGCAGTGGTACAGGAAGAAGTCTGCATCCTTCAAGAAAAACATGATTTTCATGCAGGACAATGCTCCATCACACGCGTCCAAGTACTCCACAGCGTGGCTGGCAAGAAAGGGTATAAAAGAAGAAAATCTAATGACATGGCCTCCTTGTTCACCTGATCTGAACCCCATTGAGAAGCTGTGGTCCATCATCAAATGTGAGATTTACAAGGAGGGAAAACAGTACACCTCTCTGAACAGTGTCTGGGAGGCTGTGGTTGCTGCTGCACGCAATGTTGATGGTGAACAGATCAAAACACTGACAGAATCCATGGATGGCAGGCTTTTGAGTGTCCTTGCAAAGAAAGGTGGCTATATTGGTCACTGATTTGTTTTTGTTTTGTTTTTGAATGTCAGAAATGTATATTTGTGAATGTTGAGATGTTATATTGGTTTCACTGGTAAAAATAAATAATTGAAATGGGTATATATTTGTTTTTTGTTAAGTTGCCTAATAATTATGCACAGTAATAGTCACCTGCACACACAGATATCCCCCTAAAATAGCTAAAACTAAAAACAAACTAAAAACTACTTCCAAAAATATTCAGCTTTGATATTAATGAGTTTTTTGGGTTCATTGAGAACATGGTTGTTGTTCAATAATAAAATTAATCCTCAAAAATACAACTTGCCTAATAATTCTGCACTCCCTGTAAAGCACAATTATTCCAATTCCTTATTTTATATGCTTCGCACTTTTTTCTTATCACCCCACTTCTTGGCTATTCGTTAAACTGATTTGTGGGTGTGGTGAGGGGTGTATTTATAGGCATTTTAAGGTTTGGGAAACTTTGCCCCTCCTGGTAGGAATGTATATCCCATACGTCACTAGCTCATGGACTCTTGTTAATATGAAAGAAATGAATTTATCAGGTAAGTTCTTACATAAATTATGTTTTTTCATGCTCACTGGGCTTTAAGTGAGTTTCTTCTAATATGGCAATGTCAACTCTCTTGGTTTTGAGATATTTTAAAATGGCTTTCTGCTTTATGGGTGAAGTAACTCCTTCCACGTTCCAAGACATGATGTGCACCCCCATAGCTAGTGTTGGGCTCTCAATTCTAATTTAACAAACTATATATGTGTTATGTGTCTACAGAATATATACTTACAGTCTGACACCCCGGGGCACCTCCTAGAATTATCGTGCTATCTGATAGGTCACCTCCAATTCCCCAGAAGGGGAGGAGATAGTGGTACACTAAAACAGAAGATAAATGTAGATAGACAATAACAATATTGTTAAGACTCAAAAAGAGGCAAAAGTCTGTAAAACAGAACAAATAAAACAATATAAACAGCTGAACAGTTTAAACACCCCCCCCCCCCCATTTTCAAAAAAGATATGTAACAAAGACCGTGAACTGCATGGTAACTCTGTAAGGAAGAGTTAAAGTCTTCAGTCCTTGAATACTGTTGTCCCCAATTATAGAGGACCCTCAAGTTACTAAATCAGGAATAATAGATATCCCAAGAAAGGACATTGTCAGATCTCCTCTTCCTCAATCCTTTCAGCTTCTATCTGGTTGTTTTTACTGGAAGCGAGGGACCTCATGAAAACCTTTAGCTGGCTGGTGTCCTCAAAGAATTTTGGTCCTTGTGCAGGTTGTACCTTGAGTTTAGCCGGATAAAGTAGAGCAATGGATTCTCTAGAAGCTCTTTACAGTAGGGTGAGAACTCCCTCCTCTTTTTAGCTACTTCAGCGGAATAGTCCTGGAATGGGTATAACTTGCAACCCTCATAAACCAATTCAGGGGTTTGCCTATAGGCTTTAAGGAGTAAGGACTTCTCTTTGAAATTTAGATACTTAATCATGATTTGTCTGGGGAGAGACTTTTGACTTTCCTTTTGTTGGAGCAGTCCAACCCTATGTGCCCTTTCGGCCACACAAGGTGTATTGGCGTTCGCTAGTCCTAGCAGCTTTGGAAGTACTTGTTCTGCAAATTCAATAAGGGTGGAGCCAGGAACTGATTCAGGGAGGCCCACCACACGAATGTTATTCCGTCTGGACCTATTCTCTAGGTCATCTAATTTTTCTCGAAGAGCTTTATTTTGCCGTTGTAGCTGAGTGACATTCAATGACACCTCTCTCTGCTGACTCTCTGTGTCCGCCACCTTTTGTTCAACTGTGGTAAGCCTCGAGGAGAATATTTTTAGATCTGTCGACAGGGTATCCAACCCTGTTTGTAATTGCTCTATTTTCGGAAGAAAAAGTGCTGAGAGCTGGGACACAATAGGATGTGTGTCCTGTTGTAGCGGGTCTACCGCCTCAGAGGAGGTTGTCCGTGGCGAATGGACTTCTACTTGGCTCTTGAGCCTCCTGTCTTGTTGACGCTGCTTGCTGGCCATCTTGTCAGTTTTTTTTTACTATACGGTGTATAATATTTTTGCATGCAGAAATGTAAGCGCCCCAACGCCTATTTCAGGAGTAAGATAAGCAACAAAAAAAGAGCCCAGGGGTGGGGATACCACGTGTCTGTCTCAAGAAATCCACAATATATCCTAGACAGTCAGCAATCAGCACAGAGTAC